>NC_142798.1:9282774-9582774 GCF_049724085.1 Artemia sp. Qi Xiang Cuo | reverse complement strand
TTTGATAAATTCAAAGCAATAAAATTTGCAGAATATCATTCAAGAACATTAGAAAATGCAGCATCAAGTTTTTCCCCCAACTCCTCGTTCTCTCAGAAATTGAAACTGCCGTATCATCAGCAAAATGTGTGCTGAGACATGGGATTGCCAAAGAGCGGTGAAAATCATTTATATAAACTAGAAAACGCAGAGGACCTAGGACAGAGCCCTGAGGCACCCCAACCATCGAGGACTGAGGAGCAGGCGAAGAGAGAAAATTACCTCCATCAATTCGTTGCTTTCTCTTATCAAGTTAAGATTTAACTAGATCCAACGCCGTTCCGCACACTCCACAATTATCCAATTTACGAAAAAGAATACAATGGGATATTGTATCGAATCCTTTTTTTTAAAATCCAAATATATTGTAGCTGGAATTTCACCTCTATCTAAGCATTCATAAATATATTGGATGAGAGCAATGATAGCGTGCTCAGTATTGTGTCCAAACCTAAAACCAAACTGGGAATTTGTGAAAAAATTAAACGATTTAAGAAAGTCATAGATCCTCTTATAAATTGCCTTCTCAAATATTTCAGAAAATGCTGACAAAATAGAAATAGGGCGGTAATTTGATGGGTTTTCAGGAGAGTCACCTTTGTGAAGCGGAATTATCCTCGCTTTTTTAAAAGCAGACGGGAAAACTCCAGTTTTAAATGAAGGATTAATTATATGATGTAATGGTGAAATTACTGCAGACAATATTTCTTAACAATTATAGAACTAGACCCGTCAATTCCCGCTGAATTACATGGATTTACATCACACACTATTTTTGTTGTTTTAGACCGAGACATAGGTGCAAGAAAAATTGAATTACTTTGAGGAGATGGAAGGTATGAAGAAAAATGTTTATTACTACGTGAATCAAACTGGTTCTTTACTGATGAAACAATTTTCTCTCCTATACTAGCGAAATAAGTATTCAAAGCATCAGCCACTTTCTCCAATTTGTTAGTAGTCGATCCATCTTCTAAACTAATAACTTCAGGCAACTTAGAATTCCTTTTTTTTTTAATAATAGAATTAATTAAAGACCACGTTTTGCGAGGAGAATTTTGAGCTTCTTCGAAAGACTCTTTATAATACCTATGTTTCGACAATCGTATCAGTGCGGTTAATTTATTTTCGAAGATTTTAAAATTTTTAATATTATAATCAGTTGGATTCTTTAACTGCTTTTTAAATAACTGGTTTTTTTTATTAACTGATATCAAAATTCCAGACGTTAACCACGGCCTTATAGGAAATTTTTCTCTGCACATTTTCTTCGTAACAAATGGGCAACTAGAATCAAGGCAGCAATTAAAATTTCTTAGGAAGTATCAGTTGCCACATCTGTATCCTCCGTGGATATTACATCCTGCCAATCCAATAGACCAAGGATTTCATGCAGGTGCTTTAATGTTATTTTATTTATTAACCGTACTTGACGTTCCCTACTTACCTGCGGTATTTTATAAGTAAAAGCTAAATCTGAAACCAGCAGGGAATGACCCGATATATCACTTAAAACAGCAAAATGTGCTCTAATTGGCAAAGATTTAAAAATATTATAAAAGGGAGAAGTAGAACTAGGTGAATTTTGTGTATTTATCAGGCACGTAGGAAGCAGTTATGCAGAAAAGCAAGAAGACAACACACCGACAGACGATTTATTTGAAGCCTTTAGAAGGTCAATATCTAAATATATGGAAATGACAACATCTATAGTTTGAAAATGAGGTTGGTGCAAAAAATCATGGAGTTTAGAGAGGAAAGACTTGGCTGGAGAAGAAGGAGGTCGGTATACTACGCAAAAAACTACATCTTTTTTTCCAAGACTAATTTCAGTTACCATTACTTCAAAAAGCATTTCATCATGAGAACCTTCTAGATTTGCAAGGCGTCGAAAAGAGATACCATCTTTAACTAATACTGCCAAACTACCTTGGCGCCTTGTCAGTCGGTTTTTGAAAGTAAATTGATATCCAGGCAAAGCAATATGAGGAGCCGTGTCTATAAGAAAAGTCTCACAGAATCCAACGACATGACAAGATAGCTTATGAACTACATCGACAAGATCATCCTGTGAACTAAAAAAACCTCTACAATTTAAAAATCCTGTTCTCACAACCCCGGTTCTGGGAAGATCAGAAACCTCGGAAGGTAATTTATATCTACATTTTGAAAAATTAATTAGCCCACCATCATTTATCTCATTTCCAAAAAATTTATCATGGCTCTGGAAAATGGAAAAGTCAAAAGGGTTAGACTCTAGGTCTCTCAGTCTATCCCCAATACAATTATCATCCAATGTAAATAATCAGATTTATGATCAGGACTAGCAGAAACTTTCGCAAAATGCACACCGTCTGAGTCTTAACGTACCAAAAACAACTGAACCCGCGAAAACTATAAAATAATGATGAAAGAAAAAGAAACTGCTTGAAAATAAATAGAAACAAGAGAAAGAAACTGAACTCATTCATTTTAACATGAAATGCGGATACAGAAAAAAATATTGTACTCGATTACTTCATATAAATAGAAACACACAAAAAAGACAGAAAATAAACTTATAATAAGCTACAGAGGGACAAAAAACCTCAAAAGAAATAAAAATAATAGAAACACAAAAAAGACAGAAAATAAACTTATAATAAGTCTACAGAGGGGCAAAAAACCTCACAAGAAATAAAAATAATAGATCCTATGAACAGAGAAACATTACATAAAGTAATAAAAATAATCTCACCAAACGAATGTCATTATTAATCACCGTAACTAGTCAATCTTAGCCCACTGTGAAGACGGAGACTTTTAAAACTCGACCCATAATTTACTCCCTTTTGTTTAATACGCGTAAGATGAACCGAACCCGAATCACGCATGTCCTTTCCCTTGGACAATAGATCATTCCGTAGGAAATTTAGCTTTGGTGGGAGATCATTGCAAATGCGAATTCCACTACCCTTCAACTTATTCACCTCACTGAGAATCGCCTGAATGCTATGATCTCTGTCTAGCGATATAAAAACAGGGATCGGTCGAACACTAGTTTTCCTACTAGTGATGTTTCAACTGCTATTTCTCGCAAGGCGATAACACTTGATAAGAGAAATGTCCTTGGTAACTTGCAATTTGTCAGAAAGAAGAGACTTTACGTTGCTAGTCACTGATTGATTATGCTTTTCAGAAGGCAGACCATGAACAATCAAATTCAACTTTCTTTCTCTCACTTCAATGTCCAGAAGCTTACTCTCCAAATCGTTATTCCGCAATTTTTCTTGCTCTAGATCATTTCGAAGCTTTTTAGATTCCTCTCGTAGATTCGCATTTTCAGCTGATATTTGCCTAACTTCATCTTGAAGGGAAATTATTGAGACAGAAAAACTTCTCTGCTCTGCTAATATTTTATCCAGCAACGCCTGAATCCGTTTCATTCCTTCATCAAATTTTGCTTGAGTGACAGCCATAATGAATGCTATAATCCGCACGTATAAGTCTACACTTGCATCAAATTACGCAATGGCAAAGTCCAAAACAATATTAAATTTAATCCTTTTAACTTGAAAAAGTAATCCGATTATAGGACTTCACTCTTCAATAGCTAGATAAGTACAATTAATTATCAGATTAAGGTGGTAATGGCCTAGATAACGTGGCTTTTGAAGAGTCAGGAAAAATTTTTCGACATTCCGATACAACTTGTAACAGAAAGTGACGTTGTTCTTCGTCTTTTGTCAAACAGGAATTGAAGTCTTGGATTAATTTTACCCCTCTTTCAGCTGTGTCATTGACAACCTTAAAACAGTTCACTATTTTTTTGCTTTTAAGTAATTTGAATTTTCACACCGTGTATCAGGATCCGTATTTAAAAATTCTGTATCAATTTCAAATCTTTTGAAAAAATTCAGAGTTCGAGGAGAAACAAAAAAAATCAATATATTGGCCAATAAATTATCCACTTGATGGAGACTGAGTTTTGCTTTCACATCCCTATTATCACATGTTTTCTTCTTCAATTGGAATTAATTGTAGAATTTTTACAGCCATGCTTGTTTTCACACCTTTATCTACATTTTCATCGAAGAAAGAAAATGCGACTTGCTCAGAATTGAGGTACCACAAATGATTTATCATTTTAGACCGTGCCTGGTCTGCAAGTTCTTTATCGATTTCTCTATATTTTACAAGAGATTTTAAAAATTGTAGGTCTTGGTTGGGGGCCAAAGTGGACTTGGGGCGTTGAACCACGCTTTTACTTAAATGTTTATTAAAAATAAAGAAATGTCAATGATAGCTTTTTTCTTCTAAATTTGTTAATGTAAATTGATCCCTGAAAAGATATATTTTGATGCAATAAATGGCCTTTGCCATCAATCTTATATTATGAATGGCACCAGGTAGTTTGAAAAAAGTGTCTTTTGGGGGTGTACGTCCTAAAACAATTAACGAAAGTTGAATAAACACTTTTTAATCAACCCTTTACTGTCGGTTTTTTAATTGTTCCATAAGAAAAATTGATATTTCATCTGAATTCCCCATTTTATGTCTAATTTTCTTATCTTCAATAGCAGTTTTGAATTTTGT
The DNA here is from genome assembly GCF_049724085.1 of Artemia sp. Qi Xiang Cuo. Classification (NCBI taxonomy): domain Eukaryota; kingdom Metazoa; phylum Arthropoda; class Branchiopoda; order Anostraca; family Artemiidae; genus Artemia; species Artemia sp. Qi Xiang Cuo. The sequence continues at coordinate 9,578,160 of NC_142798.1, read as the reverse complement.
CTTGTCTAACTTCGACCGTCCAGTCTGAAACTTTTTAAAAATATTTGGGTGGGGGCCAGTTGTTGTGCCCATTTTTAAATCAAAAACTGATTTGAGAATAATTTCGAAAATATGGCTGCGACATGATAAATAGAGGATTTTTCTCTATTAATTGCTCCAACAAAACGCAGGCTCCGTTGAGGCGACCAGTATTTACCGCAGTGGTATCAAAACACATTGCCTGGATTTTCTCAACTGCCCCCCCACTGTTCAACTGCTGCAAATACAGCTTTTGCCTGAGTAATTCCCATACCATTTTCAAGCTGAGGAACTCCTATCAACTGTTCTTTATCATCACAACTACTCAAAACTGCTACCCCTTCTTCATTTTCTTGACCCAAAACATCTGGAAGTAGTTTTCCGTCCCAGTGCAAAACAGTTCCTTCTAAATTGGAATTTTTGAATCTACGTTTGATAAGTTCAGTCCTTTGTTTTCGGAATAGCTGTCTGCGAAGTCGTATTACACTTCTACTTACAATTAAACTCTGTGAGTCAAAACCTAACGCCTCTGCAGTAGCTGATATTATTCGAACTGCGTCTCTATCAGAAATACTACATCTATCTAACAATAAAGATAATTGTTTGGTTATAATCTCTTCACTTCCTCTAGCGTACTTTTTTTTCTTTATTTCTGGTTCTCCATCCTCTGTGTCGGGAAAATTCACCTCCATCTCTTGTTGTTCCTCTTCTGTTGATGTGCTGCTTGCTGAAGATTCCAGTTGTGCAATGAAATTTACATCTTCAAAAAAAGGAAAAAACTCATTAAACAGTTACAAGCAATAAGCAAAGCACTCACGGAATAGGTATCAAGTCAAAATCTCAAGAGAAAAATAATAGGAAAACGTGAAAGAAATAGAAAAAATCTCTACTAACCTAATTCGTTTTGTGATTTTTCCAATCTCGCCATATCAGCTGCTCGTCTCTTTTCTCTTCGTTTTTCTGCGTTCACAAAATCCATGTCAACGCCTCCCATTTAGCCAGGACGTCCTTTTTTCTCTGGAGTAACAAAAACTGCTTGTCTTCTTCAATAGTTTTTGTTCATGCATCCTGATGAGCAATATCAAAGAGGTCATCATGGGTTGACTTGAAAGCTTCTACGTTTTTATTTTAAGCTGTGCTTTTAGATCTGTTAGCGTTTTTTTGTAGTTTTCTCCACTCTTCGTACAGTTTTTCAAGCTTTACAACACAATCTTTAAAGTGTTTGGTTGGTATCTTAGCTTTCTCCCAAAAAATTGTAGCGATGGAATTCTTATGTGGCTATAAAAGAAAATGTGGCTATAAAGGGAAAGGGGCTGGGCTTAATTGTGGTCATAAATATTGACCGCGTCAAATCTAATATCGTACCCTGAAGCTGTAAACTTACACCTTATAAGTTCTCCGATAGTGCCGCTTATAGCACTAAAGATCTTGCCAACAAGGCCTAGGCCGCCCTCAATTAATGCGAGACAACAAAATGTGTAGCCATATAAATGTGAATTCTTCTCCTCGAGCTATCTGGAGATCAGATTCCCTGGGAACGACCTTTGATATTTGCGAACTAATTACCTGTTATTAGGCTAGCTCCAGACATATAAAATGAAATAAACACAGTTAAAAAAGCATTAGATTTATTGAAACTTACATATTTAGGTGAACAGCAGAGGGTCACTCCAAATGACAATAACGGTGACTGAGATACAATATGAAAGAATTGCCAAGCTTGAATGGCGAAAAAATTCTATCTGAATGGTCCTGATTTGAATTTACGAATACTTCCAAAAAGCACATTTACCCCACTATCAAACATAGTTCTTTTTTTCCTGCGCTGTAAGAACTGGCTCACAATTGGCTCAAGTGGCCCAAGGATACGAACCCTTCGTCCAATAAATTGTTTTAAATATTTCTGATGATTCAAACGTTCGCACGGTTCTTATCATTTAAACTTCCTTAGAAATATTGTGCGTAGTGCCTTTTTTATTGCTCACTGTCTTAGCGAAATCCAAAGCTTGGATAGCGCCGTTCTTTGTCTGAGACTAACTTCAGTTTTTTTCTTTGCTGACTAAGGACTTTTTATTTTGGAAACTAGGTTTAACTTAATTATAATAAGTCTGAATTACCTTTAGAAAGTAAAAAATTTATTTTGTTATTCTTAATACATCGCGTCTTACTCACGGTACATATTACACTTCCCATCAATTAATGACGTCCCGTCATTAGTACTTGCTTGCCTTTGGGCTTTTAAAATGTTCGCAATTTATTAACTATTTCTTCTACATAATTATTTTATATTTATGTTATGGCTTAATCAGGAGTGCTACAAATTCTCTCTATTACTTTTCTTATTTTATTCTACGTCCCTATCAAAAATTCATCTACCGGACTAAGATTATTCATGGTTCTAGCCTAGCTACTATACTAAAGATTTTTTTTTCTACATCTAACACTGATTACTTTTACATTTCCAACAAGGTTGGGGCTATTCTCCCTTCACATTTTTTAATTCACTTTTTACAAGGTTTTTTTTTAATTTTGCTGTTTATGTGGCACACTACTTTATATCTATGCTATATTAAATGAATAGATCGACAACGCTACACATAACTCTATCTGGACATCTAACATTACATACAAGAACGATTTAAAACACACAATAATGGGTTTACCATGTTCACTGGTAACATTAAAACACTTTCACTGGGGATGTTTGCTACGCAACGTTAATGATAGGATAATGGGATTTTTGAGTAATCAAAGTTATTAAGAAGTAACATATTTAAATTCACATCTAATTTATCACTATTCGAGTCTTTAGTGTACTCAATCCTTCTGTTGTAAATTATTGTCCTTCACTCTTTTCGTCTTGGCAAAATTTTTTAAAGCACTTACTTTATAGTTTCTTCATGGTGCAGGTCTAGCACGATTGTGTTCACACGCTAAGCTTTCTCTAATTCTCAACTGGGAAATGAAACTTCCAATTGCAGGTGTGGGAATATGCTATCAGGGATCACTCTCACCTGCTTTTTGATAGTTCATAGGGTTCCTTATCATTAATGGGTTTAACACTGAGAGTGCGTTTATTTTCTTCTCAGCATATAATTTTTGGCGTATTTTGAGGCACATAGAGAGTGTATTCTCGCACAAAATTGTTCATTTGTGTCTCTTATAAAATTGTTAGCTCAGGGCTTGCATCTATTAACCCTTGCCGTGATTCTTAGGTTAATCATGGGGGAATTGCAGTTTGGATTTCGAACTAGTTGACATCAAACTATAGTGACTCCTTCAACATATTGTCTTTAACTTGTGGGAGGGGTATATTGTCACTGAGGGGTTGGTCACTGGTGTTAATTTTGGTTTCCAGGTCCATTGTTCAGAAATTATCTCGTAACATTTATGGGATGATAGAGATACGAATTTTCCACACAGAGGGGATAGGATGGATTTCGAGTGACGGTCGAAAGGGATTTGACGCGTGAGTCTGTGACACATAAATAGTTTTTGGGGTAATCAAGTATCATGACTATACGGTCATATGGTATATGGGTCCATAATGATTATCAAAGGCGATATTTATGCACTTATATCTTGTACTGGTCGATGGGGTTCTCAGAATTTATATGATTACATAGTTCGATAAAGCACTGGATACTGAGATTCAAATATAATGTTACCTGGTACGTAATATGGTTTGTGGTCGAAGAAACAATGATCAAAGGTAACTGTTGTTTTCATAGACGAAGCTGAGATGAAAATTGCCTGGAGTGTATGGTGAGTACTCTTCGTTTGTTTAGGTATGATGGAAATAGATGCTACTAGGTTGTATCTGCACTGGGCAACTCATTGTAATGCTCGATATCCAATGTGTCAATCCACATCCTGTAATAAAAATAACGAGGCAGAATCACACATTCTTTAAAGTAAATACTCATAGTACAAATAAGTCACGTATCGATTGGGTACATGAATTTTACGCTATGAGACACAGTTAAACATATACACTAATAATGGTACACAAAACAAAATTTTTATCGTGTTATTTATAATAACACGACATAATCCCGCTTGGGAAAGTCCATAGATACAAGTTTCTTCTAAGTTGTCATAGCTTAACGACGATATAAAAGGTTAATTCTTTAACTTTAAGTGTGGTCTGTTATTATGCTTTCTAATATACACTACTACATACACTTTATTTTAACTTATTTAAACATTTAGTTAATTTTGCATTAGATTTAGAATAATCATTTAAACAGAGTTTATGCTACATGATTAATTTTTGAGGTCTAATTTTACAACATATTTCATGCCTGCATTGTTCACGCACGTCCGTGCTGTTTAAGAAACGCGTGTTGCAGCGTCATAGCCACACGGTTTTACGCAAACAACCTTACAACGAGGAAACAAGACATAGCAAGGACGAGTGGAGACCTCTATACCCACTCGTTTTCTCATGTCATCCCTTTTCTTGGCTTAGACGTTCTCATAGGGTTTCGGGTTTAACCTCTGCATTTCAGCCGTTTCCCCGTGTTCTTCTCTTGGTTTTCGCCTTCTTAGTCTCAGGATTTTTCCGTAATTACAAGTCAATAGGGTTCCTATGGTCAGGGAGGTCGCGAATACGAAACAATACGGCCAGTAGTATGTTCCACCAGAAATTGGATGAGAATAATCCATATCTATCATCCACATACGTTAATCTTTGGTCTTCATTTGTAAATGTTGCCCGCCCGCAACAAACCAAACGCTGCTTGAGGGTGAGCTCTCCCCCAGACTTCCCACAAAACGTGGTCCGTCCATTTAGATTTGATTACACAGCTTAATACTGAGTAGGGGATAGTTTCCCTAGTTCATTTGTAGAATATAAGTTGAATTCCATGGAGGAGTATAGGGACGGTATCTCCCACTTTGGGCCTTCCTCTCTGATCAGCAATGTTTTGACATTACTCGTATTATTTTTTTTTATTAATGTTGACATAGTTAACTTTACTTGTACACTGTTAAATTTATTTTGGTGGATCACAAGTTGATTTTCATAAGGGATTTGAAATTTGTCTTTACATTAATTAGGGTTTTTTCCATCTGTCAGGTTTTTTAACTGTTCTACCTGACTGTGTCGTTATTTTCTCTTCTGTTTCTTGCGGTTTTTTCTTTTTAGTTTTTGCTAGCGAGATGAGATCAAATTTTTTGTATTGTTTTTTCAAAAATTCTTGCCCTTTTAATTTCGTTTGTTTCGCGTGTGCAGCTGCTGAAGTCGGTCTTGATTTCCCTATTTCTTTAACTACCATATGGTCTGATTCGCCGTCAGACTCTTCGGAACTAGTTTCTGATGATTCTGTATCATATGTTTTAGAGGTTGCACCTTGAATTTTTGAGGTATCGCCTGCCCTTCCTTCGTAAATTTCGACTCATCTGAAAGTAGAATGTCTATTCTTTAAGTCATCGCCTTGAGTGTTCAACTCGGTAGATTTGAAAGATTCTTGCGAGTTTTGGGAGGAATCAAGATTTTTTGCGAGGTTCCTCCACTGTTTAAATGCCTTATCCTCAGGGGAATGGGGTATTTTTTGCACTAGGGTTTCTCTCCATGAAGTCCATTGTTTAGGCTTGACCTTGGACACAGTTATATCATGATATTGTCCTTGTTGGTCATCCTTGGGAGTTTTATTCTCGGGCAATGTACTTTGACTCGTTTTTATGGGGAAAGTTATTAAATCCATAGCTTCTCGCAGGTTTGTTTTAGTTAAATCTTTGGGAGGAGTTTTCTTTACAGTAATACCGGGGGTTTCTACAGCTCTGTTTAATTCCTCCTGTAAAGACAGGGGCCTTTCTATCAGTGTTGCAGGGGAAACCATATCGTCTGGAAATCTTTGGGGGGGACAAGGGGTCGAAATTCTATCGGGGAAAAATTGGGTTTTTGGAGACATTGTATTATCTAATTCTCCTGCGCTCGCCGATGAATAACTTTTTGGATCTTTTGGCGTTTTTATTTCAGGAAAAAATCCTGGTATTAGGTATTTTTCTTAGGAATAACAGATTTTTCATTGCTAAAAATTCTTCAAAGTTTTTCTCATCGCTCTCACCTTCAAAATAATCTTCTTTAAAATTCAAGGGTTTTAGCTCTGCCAATCTTGATTTAGGTGGCTCATTTTCCGAATCTGACGAATCAAAAGTAAATCCCGAAAAATGGTCTATAACTGAAAGAATACAAGTATGGCCTCTGCTAGAAACAGGCAAGCGTCCGCTCGTTCCGTATAAGTCCAATGAGATAATATAGAAGGGGTACTTTGCTACCGGGACCCTTCCCATTGGAGGATTAAGATAAGCTGGGGGGATTTTTCTTAAGTTACACGCTTCGCATGTGCTTACAAATTCTTTAAGTTTTGTCATTGCCGACGGCACGTAAAAATATTGTTTTAATTTATGAAAGTTTTCATTACTCCTAAATGTCCACCTATATCTGAATGAAAATATTCAAATGCAGGCACTATTAAGTTTTGTGGTAATACAGGTATTATTGAGGTTTGGTTTCTATTCGTCTCAGCAATCACGATTCTACATAGTATTTCTTCATCAAGATCATAGTAAACATTACTTATCTCTTTTCTAAGAGTTTTGAATTTATCCGGTAACGCATCGTCATTCGCAAAATAGTTAATAAGTGCCGAACACATCTCGTCCTTTTTTTGCTTTCTTTTTATATTTTCTAAAGATAAGGGGCCATGGTTAATCTTATTTTCTTTGACTGTGTCCTTGACTTTGTTTTTCTTACGTCCATGTTTGCTCTTAGCATTCATAGCGTTAACTTCATTTTCTTCAGCTTCCAACGGAATATTTTCTGGGTATCTACTGAAAAAGTCGCAAGCTGCGTTTTGTTTACCTTTTAAATGTTCAATTTCGTAATTTAGGCCTTGGATTTTCATAATCCATCTAGCTAGATTTGACAGAAAATTTACCTGAAAGTTTTTTACCTGACAGATGGAAAAATCCCTAATTAATGTAAAGACAAATTTCAAATCCCTTATGAAAATCAACTTGTGATCCACCAAAATAAATTTAACAGTGTACAAGTAAAGTTAACTATGTCAACATTAATAAAAAAAAATAATACGAGTAATGTCAAAACATTGCTGATCAGAGAGGAAGGCCCAAAGTGGGAGATACCGTCCCTATACTCCTCCATGGAATTCAACTTATATTCTACAAATGAACTAGGGAAACTATCCCCTACTCAGTATTAAGTTGTGTAATCAAATCTAAATAGACGGACCACGTTTTGTGGGAAGTCTGGGGGTGAGCTCACCCTCAAGCAGCGTTTGGTTTGTTGCGGGCGGGCAACATTTACAAATGAAGACCAAAGATTAACGTATGTGGATGATAGATATGGATTATTCTCATCCAATTTCTGGTGGAACATACTACTGGCCGTATTGTTTCGTATTCGCGACCTCCCTGACCATAGGAACCCTATTGACTTGTAATTACGGAAAAATCCTGAGACTAAGAAGGCGAAAACCAAGAGAAGAACACGGGGAAACGGCTGAAATGCAGAGGTTAAACCCGAAACCCTATGAGAACGTCTAAGCCAAGAAAAGGGATGACATGAGAAAACGAGTGGGTATAGAGGTCTCCACTCGTCCTTGCTATGTCTTGTTTCCTCGTTGTAAGGTTGTTTGCGTAAAACCGTGTGGCTATGACGCTGCAACACGCGTTTCTTAAACAGCACGGACGTGCGTGAACAATGCAGGCATGAAATATGTTGTAAAATTAGACCTCAAAATTAACCATGTAGCATAAACTCTGCTTAAATGATTATTTTAAATCTAATGTAAAATTAACTAAGTGTTGAAAGAAGTTAAAATAAAGCGTATATAGTAGTGTATATTAGAAAGCATAATAACAGACCAAACTTAAAGTTAAAGAATTAATCTTTTATATCGTCGTTAGGCTATAACAACTTGGAAGAAACTTCTATGTATTGAATTTCCCAAGCGGAATTATGTCGTTTTATTATAAACAACACGATAAAAAAAAATTTCGTTTTGTGTACCAATATTAGTGTATTTATTTAACCCTGTTTTATAGCGTAAAATTCATGTACCCAATCGATACGTGACTTATTTGTACAATGAGTATTTACTTTAAAGATTGTGTGATTCTGCCTCGTTATTTTTATTACAGGATGTGGATTGACACATTGGATATCGAGCATTACAATGAGTTGCCCAGTGCAGATACAACCTAGTAGCATCTATTTCCATCATACCTCAACCAACGAAGAGTACTCACCATACACTCCAGGCAATTTTCATCCCAGCTTCGTCTACAAAAACAACAGTTACCTTTGATCATTGTTTCTTCGACCACGAACCATATTACGTACCAGGTAACATTATATTTGAATCTCAGTATCCAGTGCTTTATCGAACTATATAATCACATAAATTCTGAGAACCCCATCGACCAGTAAAAGATATAAGTACATAAATATCGCCTTTGATAATCATTATGGACCCATATACCATATGACCGTATAGTCATGATACTTGATTACCCCAAAAACTATTTATGTGTCACAGACTCACGCGTCAAATCCCTTTCGACCGTCACTCGAAATCCATCCTATCCCCTCTGTGTGGAAAATTCGTATCTCTATCATCCCATAAATGTTACGAGATAATTTCTGAACAATGGACCTGGAAACCAAAATTAACACCAGTGACCAACCCCTCAGTGACAATATACCCCTCCCACAAGTTAAAGACAATATGTTGAAGGAGTCACTATAGTTTGATGTCCACCTGTTCGAAATCCAAACTGAAAGTCCCCAATGATTAACATAGGAATCACAACAAAGGTTAATAGATGCAAGCCATGAGCTAATAATTTAATAAGAGACACAAATGAACAATTTTGTGTGAGAATACTTTCTCTATGTGCTTGAGAATACGCCAAAAATTATATGCTGAGAAGAAAATAAACGCACTCCCAGTGTTCGACCACTTAATGATAAGGCACCCTATGAACTATCAATAAGCAGGTGAAAATGAACCCCTATAACATATTCCCACACCTGTAGTTGAAAGCATCGTTTCCTAGTTGACAATTAGAGAAAGCTCATGCTGTGAACACAATTGTTCTTGAACTACTCTATGAAGAAGCCATAACGTAAGTGCTTTAAAAATTTTTGCCAAGAAGAAAAGAGTAAAGAACAATAATTTACAACAGAAGGATTGAGTACCCTAAAGACTCGAATTGTGATGAATTAGATGTGAATTTACATATGATACTTCTTAATAACTTTGATAACTCAAAAATCCCATTATCCTATCATTAACGTTGCGTAGCAAACATCCCCAGTGAAAGTGTTTTAATGTTACAAGTGAACATGGTAAACCCAATATTGTGTGTTTTAAATCGTTCTTATATGTAATGTTAGATGTCCAGATAGAGTTATGTGTAGCGTTGTCGATCTATTCATTTAATATAGCATAGATATAAAGTAGTGTGCCACATAAACAGCAAAATTAAAAAAAACCTTGTAAAAAGTGAATTAAAAAATGTGAAGGTAGAATAGCCCCAACCTTGTTGGAAATGTAAAAGTAATCAGTGTTAGATGTAGAAAAAAAATCTTTAGTATAGTAGCTAGGCTAGTACCATGAATAATCTTAGTCCGGTAGATGAATTTTAGATAGGGACGTAGAATGAAATAAGAAAAGTAATAGAGAAAACTTTTAGCACTCCAGATCAAGCCATAACATAAATATAAAATAATTATGTAGAAGAAATAGTTAATAGATGGCGAACATTTTAAAAGCCCAAAGGCAATCAAGTACTAATGACGGGACGTCATTAAATGATGGGAAGGGTAATATGTACCGTGAGTAAAACGCAATGTATTTAAAATACCAAAATAAATTTCCTTCTTTCTAAAGATAATTCCGACTCCCTATAATTAAGTTAAACCTAGTTTCAAAAATAAAAAGTCCTTAATCAGCAAAGAAAAAAACTGCAGTTAGCCTCAGACAAAGAACGGCGCTACCCGAGCTTTGGATTTCGCTCAGACAGTGAGCAATAAAAAAGGCACTACGCACAATATTTCTAAGGAAGTTTAAATGATAAGAACCGTGTGAACGTTTGGATCAACAGAAATATTTAAAACAATTTATTGGACGAAGGGTTCGCATCCTTGGGCCTCTTGAGCCAATTGTGTGCCAGTTCTCACAGCGCAGGAAAAAAAAAACTATGTTTGATAGTGGGGTAAATGTGCTTTTTGGAAGTATTCGTAAATTCAAATCAGGACCATTCAGATAGAATTTTTTCGCCATTCAAGCTTGGCAATTCGTTCATATTGTATCTCGGTCACCGTTATTGTCATTTGGAGTGACCCACTGCTGTTCACCTAAATATGTAAGTTTCAATAAATCTAATGCTTTTTTTACCTGTGTTTATTTCATTTTATATGTCTGGAGCTAGCCTAATAACAGGTAATTAGTTCGCAAATCTCCAAGGTAACTTTCCCAGGGAATCTGATCTCCAGATAGATCGAGGAAAGAATTCACATTTATATGGCTACACATTTTGTTGTCTCGCATTAATTGAGGGCGGCATAGGCCTTGTTGGCAAGATCTTTAGTGCTATAAGCGGCACTATCGGAGAACTCATATGGTGAAAGTTCACAGCTTCAGGGTACGATATTAGATTTGACGCGGTCAATATTTATGACCACAATTAAGCCCAGCCCCTTTCCCTTTATAGCCACATTTTCTTTTATAGCCACATAAGAATTCCATCGCTACAATTTTTTGGGAGAAAGCTAAGATACCAACCAAACACTTTAAAGATTGTGTTGTAAAGCTTGAAAAACTGTACGAAGTGTGGAGAAAACTACAAAAAAACGCTAACAAATCTAATAGCACAGCTCAAAATAAAAAAGTAGAAGCTTTCAAGTCAACCCATGATGACCTCTTTGATATTGCTCATCAGGATGCATTAACAAAAACTATTGAAGAAGACAAGCAGTTTTTGTTACTCCAGAGAAAAAAGGACGTTCTGGCTGCATGGGAGGCGTTGACATGAATTTTGTGAACGCAGAACAACGAAGAGAAAAGAAACGAGCAGCTGAGATGGCGAGATTGGAAAAATCACAAAACGAATTAGGTTAGTAGAGTTTTTCTCTCTTTCTTTCACGTTTTCCTATTCTTTTTCTCTTCAGATTTTGACTTGATACCTATTCCGTGAGTGCTTTGCTTATTGCTTGTAACTGTTTAATGAGTTTTTTCCTTTTTTGAAGATGTAAATTTCATTGCACAACTGGAATCTTCAGCAAGCAGCACATCAACAGAAGAGGAACAACAAGAGATGGAGGTGAATTTTCCCGACACAGAGGATGGAGAACCAGAAATAAAGAAAAAAAGTACGCTAGAGGAAGTGAAGAGATTATAACCAAACAATTATCTTTATTGTTAGATAGATGTAGTATTTCTGATAGAGACGCAGTTCGAATAATATCAGCTACTGCAGAGGCGTTAGGTTTTGACTCACAGAATTTAATTGTAAGTAGAAGTGTAATACGACTTCGCAGACAGCTATTACGAAAACAAAGGATTGAACTTATCAAACGTAGATTCAAAAATTCCGATTTAGAAGGAGCTGTTTTGCACTGGGACGGAAAATTACTTCCAGATATTTTGGGTAAAGAAAATGTAGAAAGGGTAGCGGTTTTGATTAGTTGTGGGGATAAAGAACAGTTGATAGAAGGTCCTCAGCTTTGAAATGGTATGGGAATTACTCAAGCAAAATCTGTATTTGTAGCAGTTGGATAGTGGGGGGCAGTTGAGAAAATCCAGGCAATGTGTTTTGATACCACTGCGGTAAATACTGGTTGTGTCAAGGGAGTCTGTGTTTTGTTGGAGCAATTATTAGAGAAAAATCCTCTTTATTTAGCATGTCGCCACCATATTTTCGAAATTATTCTCAAATCAGTTTTTGATTTAAAAATGGGCACAACAACTGGTCCCCACCCAAATATTTTTAAAAAGTTTCAAACTGGATGGTCGAAGTTATACAAGACAAAATTCAAAACTGCTATTGAACATAAGAAAATTAGACTTAAAATGGGGAATTCAGATGAAATATCAATTTTTCTTATGGAACAATTAAAAATCCGACAGTAAAGGGTTGATTACAAAGTGTTTATTCAACTTTCGTAAATTGTTTTAGGACGTACGCCCCCAAAAGCCACTTTTTTCAAACTACCTGGTGCCATTCATAATACTAGATGGATGGCAAAGGCCATTTATTGCATCAAAATATATCTTTTCAGGGATCAATTTACATTAACAAATTTAGAAGAAAAAGCTATCATTGACATTTCTTTATTTTTAATAAACATTTAAGTAAAAGCGTGGTTCAACGCCCCAAGTCCACTTTGGCCCCCAACCAAGACCTACAATTTTTAAAATCTCTTGTAAAATATAGAGAAATCGATAAAGAACTTGCAGACCAGGCACGGTCTAAAATGATAAATCATTTGTGGTACCTCAATTCTGAGCAAGTCGCATTTTCTTTCTTCGATGAAAATGTAGATAAAGGTGTGAAAACAAGCATGGCTGTAAAAATTCTACAATTAATTCCAATTGAAGAAGAAAACATGTGATAATAGGGATGTGAAAGCAAAACTCAGTCTCCATCAAGTGGATAATTTATTGGCCAATATATTGATTTTTTTTGTTTCTCCTCGAACTCTGAATTTTTTCAAAAGATTTGAAATTGATACAGAATTTTTAAATACGGATCCTGATACACGGTGTAAAAATTCAAATTAATTAAAAGCAAAAAAAATAGTGAACGGTTTTAAGGTTGTCAATGACTCAGCTGAAAGAGGGGTAAAATTATTCCAAGACTTCAATTCCTGTTTGACAAAAGACGAAGAACAAAGTCACTTTCTGTTACAAGTTGTATCGGAATGTCGAAAAATATTTCCTGACTATTCAAAAGCCACGTTATCTAAGCCATTACCACCTTAATCTGATAATTAATTGTACTTATCTAGCTATTGAAGAGTGAACTCCTATAATCGGATTACTTTTTCAAGTTAAAAGGATTAAATTTGATATTGTTTTGGACTTTGCCATTGCGTAATTTGATGCAAGTGTAGACTTATACGTGCGGATTATAGCATTCATTATGGCTGTCACTCAAGCAAAATTTGATGAAGGAATGAAACGGATTCAGGCGTTGCTGGATAAAATATTAGCAGAGCAGAGAAGTTTTTCTGTCTCAATAATTTCCCTTCAAGATGAAGTTAGGCAAATATCAGCTGAAAATGCGAATCTACGAGATGAATCTAAAAAGCTTCGAAATGATATGGAGCAAGAAAAATTGCGGAATAACGATTTGGAGAGTAAGCTTTTGGACATCGAAGTGAGAGAAAGAAAGTTGAATTTGATTGTTCATGGTCTGCCTGCTGAAAAGCATAATCAATCAGTGACTAGCAACGTAAAGTCTCTTCTTTCTGACAAATTGCAAGTTACCAAGGACATTTCTCTTACCAAGTGTTATCGCCTTGCGAGAAATAGCAGTTGAAACATCACTAGTAGGAAAACTAGTGTTCGACCGGCCCCTGTTTTTATATCGCTAGACACATATCATAGCATTTAGGCGATTCTCAGTGAGGTGAATAAGTTGAAGGGTAGTGGAATTCGCATTTGCAATGATCTCCCACCAAAGCTAAATTTCCTACGGAATGATCTATTGTCCAAGGGAAAGGACATGCGTGATTCGGGTTCGGTTCATCTTACGCGTATTAAACAAAAGGGGAGTAAATTATGGGTCGAGTTTTAAAAGTCTCCGTCTTCACAGTGGGCTAAGATTGACTAGTTACGGTGATTAATAATGACATTCGTTTGGTGAGATTATTTTTATTACTTTATGTAATGTTTCTCTGTTCATAGGATCTATTATTTTTATTTCTTGTGAGGTTTTTTGCCCCTCTGTAGACTTATTATAAGTTTATTTTCTGTCTTTTTTGTGTTTCTATTATTTTTATTTCTTTTGAGGTTTTTTGTCCCTCTGTAGCTTATTATAAGTTTATTTTCTGTCTTTTTTGTGTGTTTCTATTTATATGAAGTAATCGAGTACAATATTTTTTTCTGTATCCGCATTTTATGTTACAATGAATAAGTTCAGTTTCTTTCTCTTGTTTCTATTTATTTTCAAGCAGTTTCTTTTTTTTCATCATTATTTTCGAGTACTCGCTGGTTCAGTTGTTTTTGCTACGTTAAGACTCAGACGGTGTGCATTTTGCGTAAGTTTCTGCTAGTCCTGATCATAAATCTGATTATTTACATTGGATGATAATTGTATTGGGGATAGACTGAGAGACCTAGAGTCTAACCCTTTTGACTTTTCCATTTTCCAGAGCCATGATAAATTTTTGGGAAATGAGATAAATGATGGTGGGCTAATTAATGAAAGCAATGAGCAACATCAAAACTTAAAACCATCAGAAATTTTTCCGTATATGAAAGGGGCTGTCCCCTCCTCAACGCCTTGCTCTTTACGCTAAAGTTACTCAATTTTTCACAACGCTATTTTATAAACAATAAAATACTTTAGCGTAAAGACCGAGGCGTTGAGGACAGGACAGCCCCTTTCATATACGGAATAATTTCTGTTCGTGTTAAGTTTTGTTGTTGCTCATTACTTTCAGTTAAAAAACTTGTTTTTTTTTTATTTATCTAAGTAAAGAGCGATATAACTACAAAGTATTATCTACATGGTCTTTGTTGTGTTTTGGAAGGGCCGCTCCCCATAAAACGAGGGGCTGCTGATACTTTAGAGAGGTTCGTTCCATTAAAAAATATAATTTGTAAGACATTTTTTAAACATCGGAAGTGACTGTGATAGTGTGCAAATAGCCCCCTCTAATGCCCTTTTCAGCTACTATTCCCCCTTCAAACTAAAAAAAACAGTAAGAAATTGTGAGATAGCCGTTGTGTTCAAAGCAGTCAAAAGGAAGGGGGTCTTGTTTATTCATGGGTATCAAAAAGGATTAAAGGTATTAAAGTGAAACTTTTAGGTAACGTTAAAATAAATTAAAATAAATTACCGTTAAAATAAATTACCATTTGCCTCCAAATTTCTTTGGTTTTTCGTTCCTTAAAAAAAATTTTTTATTAGGTTATGTGGTATTCTTTGTTTATATTATTCTTTTCCCAGGTTTATAAAAGATCGTATATGTAGCGTCTTAGGAAGGACTAAGGGTACAAATTTGAAACTTTCAGGACTTTTTAAAGGGGATGATGAAGGATGTTTACCGTAAGACGCTCTAAAAGGTGAATCCACAGTATCTTAGCAACAGCCAACGGCAACACATTTTGATTTTTATCGTGTGTTTTGCGGAATGTTGGACTAAATCGAATGGAAATACAGGTAATGTTTTGTTTTTTAAATTGAAAGTTTCAGGGCATGTTGACCAAAATATTGATTTGAAGTAAACGACTTTATGTACATTCTCGTTGTCTACAGCGTGTATCCATTGTTACCAAGATTCTGTTTCTTAGAGTTTAGGTTACTATTGAGCCGCATCGCTCCTTACTTACATTTCGTTGCCACGAACTGTTTGATCCAAGGAACATCTAAGGGTATTGAGGCGAGGTCTTAACGACAAGATAAGAGGATCGTTAAAATAGATCAAGATATACAAAGTGGATCTATGTAGTCAAAAGAGCGTATCTAGTATTTAAGCAAGGGTAAAAAAGGGTAAATATCTAGTATTTAAGCAATCTTGGATTTTCAAAAAGGCGTATGTAGAAAATGAAAGGAACTGTTAAATAAGAAAAAATTGAAACTTCCAGTCTATACTGATACCTAAATAAAAGCTAATTAAAAAAAAAGACACTCTGTGCATGCAGGTTGTCAGAAGAGCATTTCAAAAATATTTCAGAAACAGTTGTAGGTATTAAGTTAAAACTTCCAGGGAATGTTGAAGAGAATGTTGAACTAAATCAATAGACACTATGAGTACTAAATAGTAAAAAATGTATATGCAATGTTTCAAGAATAGTTGTAACTTCTAAAGAATGCTGAGCTGAGGAGAATTAATTACTAATGTTTTTTTTGGCTTTAGTAAACGTCTTAAAGTTACGTGAAAGTTACGTCATTAATGCTTATCAGATTTGACGTAGTTCATGCATGCAACTAGGTCTAGAGTCTGCCTATAACAAAAAATGTATATGCAATGTCTCAAGAATAGTTGTAACTTCTAAAGAATGCTGAGCCGAGGAGAATAAATTACTAATGTTTGTTTTTGGCTTTCGCAAGCGTCTTAAAGTTACCACCGTCTAATGTTTATCATATTTGACGTAGTTCATGCATGCAACTAGGTCTAGAGTCTGCTTATAACAAAATAAAATGCTTGAAATATGGCTGCCATGAAAACTAATTTTGTAACGGTAAAAAAAATGCACAATGAACTTTTAAGTAAAACAGCTTTTAAATATATTACGTTCTTTGTTTGTCCTCTTTTCGATCTTTCTTTCTTTAAAACTAAAGTGTTTATTTTATCATAGGGATACACCTCCTCAGTAGAAATCACTAGATGCATAAGAAAAGATAATGTTTAGTTATAATTGTCCATCACTAGCTTTACTACTGCTAACAACTCACCGCATCACCAAGCCGCCTGAGGCCAACACAGCTACGCACGCTCCTCCTCTACCCCAATCTATTCAAAGCCTCTTTTTTTACACCCGCCCACGAAGTTCCCATTTCCTTTAAATCTTTCTTTATGACGTCCTCCCAACCCAGACGGGGACGACCTGCTTTCCGTTTAGTCCTAGATGGTAGGCCGAAAAGAACAATCTTCGGCAATCTGTCATCCTTCATCTGCACAACGTGCCCTAGCCACCTCAACCTTTCTTTCATTATAGCCCTAGAAAGCGTTATTGAACCACATTTTTCGTTTAGCCTATTGTTTGAAATACGGTCAGTCAGCTGGGTACCCAGAACAATCCTTAAGCAATTTCTCTGGAAAACATCTAGCAAATCTTCATCCACTTTTCGGAGCGTCCCTGCTACAGAGCCATATTTGACCACTGTCATCACTGTAGATTCTAATATTCTAATCTTTGTTTGCAGACTTATCTTCCTATCCTTCCAAACTTTTTTTTAGCTGTGAAAAACACCCTGAGCCTTGGCTATTGTACTTTTGACATCTTCACTGCTCCCATCGTCTTTACTAATAATACTACCAAAGTAAGTGAAGCTGCCCACTTGATCAATTTTTTTCATTTCCCAACGTCACCTTTTCATCTTCCCGAGGCATTTTTTTTAAGTAAGTACCGTTTTGGAATTAAAAAAAGACGTGCAAAGATATTGCAATAATTTTATTTTTACATGAAAGCCTGTACCTTAATCTACTTTTCTAATTAATTTATGTGAATATTGAGGCACTTGTCATAACGTGGCACCAGTTTTTCAATACCCTCCTTATTAAATTCTGCTGCCTGATTTGTATCACAACTGTTTTGAGTTCGTTACCGTCTTGAAGACACTGACCACCCAGGTGTTTCTTCAAGTGCAGGAAAAAATGGTAGTCGCTGGGCGCCAGATCAGGGATGTATGGTGGATGATCCAGAGTTTCCCATTGAAAAGGTTTGATGAGATCTTTGGTCCGATTAGCCATATGTGGACGGGCATTGTCATGCGGCAAAACGACACCCTTACTCAACTTGCCACGTCTTTTGTTCTGGATTGCACGACGCAGATTGTTCAATGTCTCACAATAAGACGCTGCATTGATTGTCTCATTACGAGGCAGAAACTCCACTAGAGATACTCCTTTTTTTTGTCCCAAATTACTGTGCACATGATTTTCCGGGTAGAAATTGTTTGCTCAAACTTCACTTTTTTGGGTGATGATGAATGTCACCATTCCATGGATTGTTGTTTTGATTCTGGTGTGACGAAGGCCATCCATGTCACTCCTAATGTTTTTTCCGTATTTTTCACAGATCTCACGATGAATATCGATCAGTTTTACGCCTTTAGCGCTAAGAAATCTTATAACAGCCCGTACTTCACAATTGGCGGGATTCACGATTGTCGGAGGCATCTTAAACACTCAGTAAACAACGTATACAATGAAGAATAAGACTGTAATGGCGTCAGTGCGTAGACAAGAGATGTAGGTAACCAGCGCGCATGTGCAGAACGCCCACCGTAGCGCGGCGGCGGCGGAATCACACAACGGTACTTACTTAAAAAACTTGCCTTAGTACAAAATTGAGTTAGTACATTTGAGCAAAAGTAAATACAGCCTGGCTGATTGAATAAAACCTTGACTGAAGACTTTAGGAAATATAGTTGCGTCACTGTCAAAAGATACTTAAGAAGTGGCAATCCTTCAGATAAAATTAAATAAAAAGAACAAGTTTTCTTGACTGAAAGTAAGGATCAACATTAGAGCTTAAAACGAACAGAAATTATTACGTATAAAAAGGGGGTCACCACATCTCAACACCTCACTTTTTTACGCTAGAGTTTTTTAGTATGTATAAAAAAGTGTCTTATTGTTCTAATTAAACGAGCCTTGTGTTTCAGGAGTCATTCTTAAAGAATTGGGATAAAGTTCAAACTTTAGCGTAAGGAGTAATGTGTTGAGGAGGGGCGACCCCCTTTATATACGTAATAATTTCTGTTCGTTTTAAGTTTTAATGTTGCTCCTTACGTTTTTGGGGATGTTTCCTTTTTTTTCCGAAAATCAAAAAACTTTCTTAGGCCTATAATTTCGGACGGGTTTCAGACCCAGTGGTCCTAGAATATCGGGAGAGGGCTCACTCGAGCGGAAATTAAAAGTTCTAGTACCGTTTTTGAGTAACCAAGAGATTGGGTTGCAGTTAGGCCTCCTCAGCCTCCTCAGCCATTTTGTTCTCATAGTTTTTTTAAATAATGCCAGGAAATCTGGCCGTACCTCAACAGAAAAAACCCTTCCCCATGGAAATATCCTCTAGACCTATAAAAAGAATTTTGTATAGGAACTATGGCAAATTCCTCCAGCGCATAATTTCCCCTGACAAGTCCACTCCCTGGAAAATTCTCTCCCTATGGAAAATTCCACCGTGGAAAAACCACGGTTTTTCCACGAAATATATGCATACTTCACAATAGCAAATACTATGCGCAAACAATGGACAAATTTTACAACTTAAAAATCTTTCCCCTGGGGCTGTGGGGGGGGGGGGGTGGTGGGTCATGTTATACCCAAAGGCATAGCTATTGGGCCTTTCAACTATGATGAACAAAATGACTATCTCAAAAAATTTTGATCAGATGATTTTGGGGAAAAAGGGGTGGCTGAGGAGGCCTAACTACAACCCAATCTTTTGGTCACTTAAAAATGGTACTAAAACTTTTAATATCCGCTCGAATGAGCCCTCTCCCGAGATTCTAGGACCACTGGGTCGATACGGTCACCCCTGGTGAAAAAATAAATAAACACGCATCCGTAATATTTCTACTGGCAAAAAAATACAAAATTCCACATTTTTGCAGATAGAAGCTTGAAACCTATACAGTTGGGCTCTCTGATACGCAAAATCTGATACGCTGATCACTTGACTTTTAAGGGTGTTTCCCCCTTTTTTGGAAAATCAGAAAAATTATATATTTAAAAATCTATATATTTAAAATCAGCATTAAAAGGCAATTCTTTTGATAAATCTATTGGTATCAAAATTCCGTTATTTATAGTTTCGGTTACTATTGAGACGGGTCACTTCCTACTTACAGTTCGTTACCACGAACTGTTGGATCATAGATAAGACAGCTCTGCACTGTTGTGCTGGTGTCTGGTGGCTTTGAGGTGAAATTAATATTTTATTATATCAAACAGACCGTGGTGGGTACCGTGAGTAATTACTGATTTGGTCCAATAGAAACCAAAACTCTAAGAAACTGAATTTTGATAGCAATAGATAAGTCGAAAGAATATGCTCTTTACCCCGATTCTAAAAGTATATAATTTGTTAAGCTTAATGCTACCCGTCCGAAATTATAGGCCTGAGAATGTTTTCCTGATTTTCGGAAAAAGCAGGAAACATCCCCAAAAACTCAAGGAATCATTTTAAAAATTGAACCATCAGATTTATCGTATCTAAGAATCATATTCTAGAGGTTTCAAGGTCCAATCTGTAAAAATGTCGAATTATGTTTTTTTTTTGTCAGAAGAAAGATCACGAATGCGTGATTATTTTTATTTGTTATTATTATTATTTTTTTGTTCTTCCCAAGGGTGATTATAATGAACCAACAGTCATAGAAGATCAGAAAAGGAGTCATTGAAAGGAAATGAAGAGTTTTAGTGCAACTTTTAAGTGCATCAAAAGATTAAAGGTCAACTAGCTCTCCTCCCACACCCTTAATCCCCGAAGTCGCTTGATCAAAATTTTAAATGGTCATTTTGCTCAGCAGAGTTCAAAGATCCAATAACTATGCCTTTGGGGGTGAAAAGATCCACTTAAGTCTCCGGGGAAAGTATTTCAAGCTAATAAATTTGACAACTGTTTACATAAATAAAAAAAAAACTTTACAAAATAAAAACTTTTTCAAAACGACCAGACATTACTATTAAAGAATAAATGAAACCAAAAACCAGCATTAATTAAATAAACTTTTATTAAACAACCAGAAACTAAAATTGGCTACTGCCCCCTTCCCTAACGGTAAAATTATAAAACCTATTGCGTCATTGGCGCTTTACTGAAAACTAATAATATTGCGTATATAGGAGTATTATATTGGGAAACTAATATTGAAAACTAATTATATTATATTGGGTATACAGGAGTGCCGTTATTGATGGTAAGAGTAAAGATCACCATCTAGTAGTGTCAAGGGTTAATTTAAAGCTGAAATATCGGAAGGGTAACTACCTCCCGGGAAGTTATGGTGTTGGTAGACTACAGGATAAGAATTTGAGAGAAACTTTCCAGGAACAGTTGAATACTAAACTTAAGAGTTTAAAATTTGATAATGTGGGAGGTGGTTGAAATAATTTTAGAAAAATAATTTGTGAAGTTGCTGAAGGTGTCTTAGGGAAGAAAGCTAGAACTGCAGCTAAGAATATTACTGAAAAAACTTAATGTTTCATTGAAAGGAGAAAGGGCTTGTACAAGAAATATCTGAGTAATAGATCATATGAAAACAAAAGGAATGTCAAGAAAGTGGAGAAAGCATTAAAATATGGACTAAGGAGGTGTGAAGTAGAGGCCATGGATAAAATTACCGAAGATCTAGAAGATGCAGCTAGACGGCATAATAGTAAAATATTGTACTGGCATGTTAACAAATTGAGAGGGAGTAGTCAATGCGGACTTGGCCCAGTTAAAGATAGAAATGGTGCCGCAATGAGGAAAAAACTAAAGCGAGATGGGCCGAACATTTTGAGAATTTGCTTAACCGAAATAGAGTTGAAGGAAGAGATATAGAGGAAAATGAAAAAGTTAGTGATGCCTTGGACGTGAAGGAAGATTTGTTTTGTGAAGAGGAATTAGCAAGAGTACTAAAAGGATTAAAGAATAATAGGCCTCCAGGTGCTGATAGGGTGGTAAATTCGTTTCTTAAATATGGTGGCTCTGAGGTTAGAAGCAAGCTACTGAAGATTATGAGTATGATTTTTGTAAAAGGGGAAGTACCTAACGATTTTAGGAAAACTTTAGTTAACCCACTGTATAAGAAAGGTGATAAGAATGAGTGTGGTGGTTATCAAAGTATTAGTCTGGTCTCTGTAGGTAGTAAATTAAATGTAAAATTTTTTTTTTAAACTGAATGTAAGGAGCGACATTAAAACTTAAAACGAACAGAAATTATTCCGTATATGAAAGGGGCTGTCCCCTCCTCAACGCCTCGCTCTTTACGCTAAAGTTTTTTATTGTTTTAAAAAATGAAGTTGTGAGACAGTGTCAAACTTTAGCGTAAAGAGCGAGGTGTTGAGGAGGGGACAGCCCATTTCATATACGGAATAATTTCTGTTCGTTTTAAGTTTTAATGTCGCTCCTTACTTTCAGTTTAAAAAACTTGTTTTTTTTATTTAATTTCTGATCGTTTTTTAGTTAATTAAGCTTTTATTTTGGCTCACCGTCATTGAATAAGTAAAAAAAAATTACATAAAAATTTTACTTTTCTTTTGCTAAATGGCTGTCTCTAAATTTTGTTCTGATGTAATTTACAAATTAACTTACGTAACGAACTTCTATATTCGTATATTTTTCTTCTTGCAAAAAATACAAAGTTGCAGATTTTTGCAGATATGAGCTTGAAACCTATGTAATTGGGTTTTTTGATACGCTGAATATGACGGTGTGATTTTCATTAAAATCCTTTCACTTGTAGGGGATGTTTCCCCCCTCTTTAAAAAATCAGGTAAATTTTCTTAGGCTCGTAGCCTTTGATGAGTAATACTAAACTTAATAAAATTTATATATTTAGAATCAGCATTAAAAGCCCACTCTTTTGATACATTTATTGACATCAAAATTCCGTTTTTAAAAGTTTCGATTACAATTGAGCCGTATCGCTTGTTTTTTTTTATTTTCTTTTTTATTACGTATATGTTATTACGTATATGAGGGGGTTCTCCCCTTAGTCAATACCATGCTCTTTACGTCAACATTCAGAAATTTTTTTTTAAATTCAAAAACCCCTTAATCACATAGATCGTTTAATTAGAATAGATAGCTCTTTATAAAGCACTAAAAAAACTGTAGCGTAAAGAGCGAGGTATTGACTTGGGGGAGAACCCCCTCATATACATAATAATTTCTGTTCATTTTAAGCTCTAATGTTGCTTCTTACTTTCAGTTGAAAAAACTTGTTTTTTTATTTAATTTCTGATCATTTTTTTAAATAATGCTTGGAAATCCGGCGTCCCCTTCATAGAAATGGCCCTTACCCCAAAGAAACATCCTCCACGAAAAGATTCTCCTGAGTAAACCCCTACTCCAGCCCCCTCACCAGAAAACAATCCTTCCTGAAAATGTCTGTATGCTTCCCAATAACCAATACAATATATAAGCAATAAGCAAAGTTCATAACTTGCAGCCCCTCCCCTGGGAGCTGTGGGGGATTAAGTCATCCTAAAAGACATATTTATTAGATTTTCGACTATGCTGAATAAAATGGCTACCTTGGATAATATGTTAACTAGGATAGAGAGAGAGAGAGAGAGGAAATAAAAAAAAATAAAAAAAAATAAACACAAAAAAAACTTTTTCATCTCAAAATTTTAATTGGGTGGCTTTGAGAAAAAAATGAGCGTGGGAAGGGGCCTAGTTGCCTTCCATTTTTTTGGTCACTTAAAAAGGGAACTAGAACTTTTAATTTCCGTTCCAATGAGCCCTCCTACGATATTCTAGGACCACTGGGTCAATACGATTACCCCTGGGGAAAAAAAATAAATAAACACGCATCGGTGATCTTTCTTCTGAAAAAAAAAATGGAAAATTCCACATTTTTGTAGATAGGAGCTTGAAACCTCTACAGCAGGGTTCTCTGATACGCTGAATATGATGGTGTGATTTTCATTATAGTTCTATAATTTTTAGGGGGTTCTTCCCCCTTTTTTTGAAAATCAACCAAATTTTCTCAGGCACGTAACTTTTGATGGGTAAGACTAAACTTGATGAAACTTATATATTTGAAATTAGAATTAAAATCTGATTCTTTTGATGTATCTATTGGTATCAAAATTCCGTTTTTTAGAGTTTTGGTTGCCATTGAGCCGGGTCGCTCCTTACTTACAGCTCGTTACCACGAACTGTTTGATTACTTAGTAATATGATACTTTTTAGACTGAGAGATACCGTAGACAAAGTTTTAAGAGAAGAACAATGCGGTTTTAGAAAAGGTAGAGGATGTGTCGACCAAATTTTCACTCTTAGGTTAATAATTGAGAAGTGCCTGAGTTTTCAAACGCCTTTGGTCCTTAGTTTTATAGATTATGAGCAATCGTTCGATTCTGTTGATAGAAGAGCTTTAGTAAAGGTTTTATCTTTGTATGGTATACCAGACAAATATATTAAAGTGATTAGTGTTATGTACGAGAACAACATTGCTGCGGTTAAGGTAAGAAATGAGGTTATCAGCTGGTTTTGTATTAAATCAGGAGTTAAGTAGGGTTGTGTTCTATCCCCCTTTATATGGATTATTTTGATGGACTTTGTCTTAAGGAGCACAGAAAAGGCAATGGGAGACCACAGAATCAAATGGGGAGGAAAAAGTCTCCTGGACTGAGATTATGCTGATGATTTAAGCATCCTAGATGAAAGTGTGAACATATTGAATGAAGTTTTAGAGGTTTTGCGAGTTCAGGGTGCTAGAATAGGTTTTAAAATAAATGGTAAAAAGTCTAAGTCGCTAAGGCTAGGAATAAGTAATTATCAAAAAGTGAAGTTGGCTTACGAAAAAATTGTTCAGGCGGGCAGCTTCACTTACCTTGGTAGTATTATTAGTAAAGATGATTGGAGCAGTGAAGATGTCAAAAGTAGAATAGCCAAGGCTCCGGGTGTTTTTAACAGTTAAAAAAGTTTGGAAGAATAGGAAGATAAGTCTGCAAACCAAGATTAGAATATTGGAAGCTACAGTGATGACAGTGGTCAACTATGGTTCTGAAGCATGGGCGTTCCGAAAAGCAGATGAAGATTTGCTATATGTTTTCCAGCGAAATTGCTTAAGGATTGTTCTGGGTACCCGGCTGACTGACCGTATTTCAAACAATAGGCTATAGGAAAAATGTGGTTCAATACCGCTCTCTAGGGCTATAATGAGAGAAAGGTAGAGATAGCTAGGGCATGTTGTGTGGATGAAGGATGACAAATTTCCGAAGCTGGTTCTTTTAGGCCAACCGTCTAGGGCTAAACGGAAAGCAGGTCGTCCTCGTCTGGAGTGGGAGGACGTCATAAAGAAAGATTTAACGGAAATGGGGAACTTCATGGGAGGGTGTAAAAAGGGAGGCTTTAAATAGACTGGGATGGAGGAGGAGCCTGCGTAGCTGTGTTGGCCTCAGGCGGCTTGGTGCTGCGGTGAGTTGTTAGTAGTAGTATTAGTAGTAGTAATTATATTGCAATTAATTTCCTTTGAACTTATTACAACTTTGAAAATGAAATAGAAACTACAGTGAAGTACAATCTTGAATTGCTGAGCTTTCAGCAATTAATATCATTATATATCAAATATTCAGTTTCATTTTATCAGCTCTTTCCGAGACTGTTCAAGATAGATAGATAGATAGATTTAGGTAGATAGATAGATTTATTTTCCATATACCAGTAAAATAATTACATAACAATCTACAAATCCCCACAAAGGCTCCATGGCCTGTAGGAGGGGGATTATGAAAAGATCAAATAAACATTAAACATTTAAACGCTTAAGATTTAAACAATATAAACATAACATTAATATTTAAACATATAAACATAAGCATTTGAACTTTTAACATGTAAAGCATTTGCTTAATAAAACGAAAAGAAAAAAAAAATAAGGAGACACATATAATATTCATTAAAAACAAGAATTCGGCTATTGTCCGTTTTCCTAATAGAAGTCTAGAGCTTACTGCGTATTGGGGGCTTTACTAAATGAATTATATTACAAATAATTTATTTTGCACTTATTATAACATTGGAAATAGATGAAAATCACAGTGAAATAAAATATTGACCTGACAAGCTTTCAGCTATCAATATAAATATAGATATATGCAGATATATCAAAGATTTAGTTTAATTTTATTGGTTCGTTCCAAGATTCTTCAAGACACGCATAGTTTTCAGTAAAGCAACAATGACACAAGAAGGTTTATAATTTTACTGTTAGGGAAGGGGGATGTTGCCAAACTTTTGTTTGTAGTTTATTATTATTTTATTTTTAACCCACTTTAAAATAAATGTAAAATAGTGTAGTAATAAAAACAAAAAAAAAGAAAAAGAACAACGACAATCTAACCACAAATATAATCACTAATAAAAAAACGGATAAGACTGTGATGTGGGCCCAACCGAAAACTAGCATCCTGCCTGATCTTCGCTTGCACCGTTTCAAGGGAGGACAGAATTGCTGTTGCACCATAACGACCAACAAGGCGCCTATTGCGCACAGCAAGCGGCAAATACAATAGAAACTTACAGTATCTAAAATAATTAACCTTCATTTGTTTCAGATCATGCTTAGTAAAAAGCGGATACAGCCCAGAAGTGGATAAAATCGCATGGTCACAGAAACTACAGTAGAGTTTAGCAAGACCATGCCTATTAAAACGTCCACGGTTTGCAACTATCTTCGCATAACCAGCTTTAAGCTTATCCTTCGAATCACAAATAAATATACGCCGGATGCTTCCTACGGATTCACATATGGAAATACCAAGCCATTTGATAACAGGGACACTAGGTACCATAAAGGTGTTGCAACTAAGGGGAGTAGCAGGGGGATTAACAGCGTTAAAGAATAAATATTCACATTTCGAAGTATTTAATGATAGGCCTATTTCACTAAGCATAGATCCAACCATGCTAACATTCCGTTCAAGCCTCCTTTTGGAACGACTAACCAGGAGGAGGTCATCAGCATATGCTAAATAAGACACTTCTGAAAAACCAAAAAAACAACTGGAGGGAATCTTATTAATCACACTCGAAATACAAGCATTAAAAATATGAGGCGAAAGAACTCCTCCTTGCCTAACCCCGCATTTAACAGGAATATTTCCAAAAGCACATCCATTCGATTTCAATCTCACATATGAATTCGAATACCAAAAACGTAGCAGAGAAATAATCAATGGGTTTATACCAAGCTGATGTAAAGAATAAAAAGCCTGAGGGTGCACAACACTGTCGAAAGCTTTAGATATGTCTAAAGCACATATATGTAATGATTGACCTTTCGTTTGTGCATCCTTAAAAAGGAGAGCAAGCACCCGATGTGCATGTTGACAAGAAATCCCCTTTCTAAATCCAAACTGATTAGCATCATAATTCACAAAATCAATAATATAAGGAAGAAGCACATATTCAAAAAGTTTGCTAATATTGCTGGCGACAGTATTAGGCCTATAAGAATCACATTTATTTACGTCTTTTCCTCTCTTTACAATTGAGGTAACAGTACCACATAGGAAACTATCAGGCACTAAAGAACAGCAAAGACACATTTGAAAAAGTAGCTGCAAATGTTTTACAAGTTCCCGAGAAGCTTTCCGTAAATGAAAAACACTTATACCATCAATATCAATAGACTGAGACTTCAGCCGCCTGATCGAATCAGTAATTATCTCAGCTGACACAGGAGGGACGTGCTTTTGTTGCATTTTTTCGGGAAGGCACTTAGCAAGGAGTTGGGAATATCGGCTCTGTACAGAGAAATTAACACGGGAAAAAATATTAGTATAATGTTGGACCCAAGCTGATTGCGGAACATTATCACTCTTATAATCAGTAAACTTAGAAGAATTCGTCTCAAACTTCCAATCTTTTGAAGTGTTTGGAAAATTAACTTCAGCTTCACAGACAGGCCGTAGTTTTCTTTTTATAAGCCGTTTTCGTTTTACGTTTAATATCAAAACCAGTACCACGAGAGGGACGCCCACTAGCAATCCAAATACGTAACCATAGCTTGGCCTGATTTTTCACTTTTTTTAAAAGAGGGTCTTAATTCCAAACAAACTTTCGCGTGTTGAACCGAATACGTTCAATTGGGACAGCTACTTGTTCGGTTTTTTTCAAACGTGAAATGATTTGATGATAATACGTATCCAATTGCAAACAAGCACTGGGTGAGGTAACTCCGCAATAGAGGAGGTTATAAGGCACATTAATGGTACTCAGCAGGCTTGCAAGCGTGGCCACATATAGAGGCCAATCCCAACGATTCCAATTTCGCCGTTGAAACCACTTTTTTCTACGGATTGGGGAGCATTTATTACTAGTTTAGATGTGACTGACACACACAGAGTTATGGGTATGTGGTCATAATCTCTTACATCTTCATCAACGTGGACAGTTGAAGTTGTAACACCAGCAGAGCATACACAGTGGTCAAGGTTAGACCGGGAGCCGCTGGCATGTATGTAAGTAAATGGAAGATATTTTGTCAGAATCCGGAAACCAAGGGGGAGGCACTCGAGCAGTGAATCGGATTGGGGGGAGGACATTGTCATGTCACAGTTCATGTCACCCATTAGTAGCCAATCATAACCAAGTTTCTCAATACCCCATACCAAATTTTTCAATTTTTTGCACGCTTTAACAAAATGGGTGAATGACGCAAGATTATTCTTATTATGCGGCAAATAAACATTGACTAGTACAAGATCACCAATCCTGACGGCTAAATAAATATCATCAGATCCGTAACAGTGTGGGGAAAGGGAAGAGAGTTTCCGATTCAGCACGCAAGCCAACCCACCGGAGGAACGACCACGAGTTCTTCGGGCATTTGTAGAAAAAACAATGTGGTCGGGGCTACGTCGAAGGAAATTTACGCTCACAGCCAGGAATAAATGTTCTTGAAAAAGGACTACACCAAATGTATCAAGAAGATTATCAATACAAATGTCCTTATCTTTGGTCCCATTAATATTAAAAGAACAAATAGAGATAGGCAAAGATATCATTTGGCAATACCTTTGGTAGCAATAGCAAGCAACTTGGGAAATCGCAAACTATATGACACATGGTCTCCACCACAGTTAGCGCATTTAGGGGACAACTGACAGGAAGAGTCCTTTGATGATTCGTGGGGATCGGAGCATCGGGAGCATTTCAAGACTGGGCTTCTGCAATTGGCAACTACGTGGTCAGGAGAACGGCATCTATGGCAACAACGCGGGATCTGAAAATACTCAAAAACGTGCAAAAATTTATAATCAACTTTCAATCCAGTTTTAATGGCATTGATCTTAGTTGCAACATCTATAAACGAAATTCTGAGTGCATGGGAAGTTCCAAGCCTTGTTACGTCAGAGACTCCAGGGTATTCAGTAAGGCGAGAGATATCGTAATCAGTGCCTATACCCTTTAATAGACCAAAATATTTCTTTTCGATAAGTTTGGCTTTAGAATTCGCTAAAACTGAGGGCACACCCTTGCAAAAATCATTCACGACCACATTATCGATTCTTACAACAAGTTTATCGTTAGACGACCGTATGCTGCTAATTGCCTCTTGACTGGAGATCTTGTCAATTACCTCTCTATGCTTTGATGGGTTATTCAAAACCTTAGGCACATTCGAGATAACAACTGTGGCTAGATTATCATTCGCGGGGACAGTAGGTAATGCCGGGAAATTCGTATCATAATTTGTGAGCTTAGAATCAATAACTTCTAGAGTTCGGCCAATTTTCTTAATCTTGGTAGCTAAGCGTGAATATGCTACAGCCGGTATGGTAGGAACTTCGGTTGGAAGTCGGATCACATAAATAGGAATAGTTATGTTCTCAGAATCACATTTCCGGATTAAATCAATCATATCTCTGATATTGTTTGTAATTGCTTTATTGTCAACGCGCTTAGGACAACAGTCATCTGGGACTGTAGCTGAATAAAGTTCAATCTTTGCAGTTGAAACAGCCGAATTCTCGAAAAAATCAACCGCATGACTCACGATGATATCGTCGTCAATTCTCGCTTCAAAATTCACTTGGATAAAGTTCAAAACAGGCGAATAAACATACCTGTCATTATCGCTTGCAACACTCATAGTCCACTTTAAACCGGTTTATCTAGGCAGGCAATTCACATCACGTCTTGTCTTGGCAAGAGCTAAATGAATACTAATTAGTGATATTTGTTCGTTTTAAACTTGATTTCCAGATACAATTTAACTTTTACTCGTTTTAAGATTTATATATTCATTTATAGTAGTACCTTATGTATATTTGTTTGCTATGATTGTTTATTTAATTTTTGTTTGTTGTGAGTTTAATTCTTTCTTCATTAGTGAAATATTTTTCGTTAGGTTTAAGCTTGATTTGCATTTTCAATTTAACATTAACTCCTTTTAAGATTTGTTTATTCGATTACATGGTACCTGTTGTAAGTTTGTTTGCTATGATTTATTATTTACTTTCTGTTCGTTTTGGGTTTAATTTATTCTTCAATACTAAATTTTGGTCATTTTGAGACTGAATTATTACAGAAGTTTATTTCCGATGATCTTTCTTTTAATATATTCTTTACTTTTCCTTGGAAAACTTCTTCTTTGGAAATTTTTTTATTATTAATTTCTCTTCGGTTTCGATAGCCGAAGTTCCAAGTTTTTCAAAATTTCCTATTTCAAACCTTTGTTTTCTTTTCAACATCAAAGTTTCAGCAAAGTAACCAAACTAGGATCAAAGTAAAAATATAAATTGTTAAAAAATATCAAAGTAAACAAAGTATCAAAGTAAACAAAGTATCAAAGCAAACTAAGTATCAAAATAAAATAAGTTTCAAAGTACCAAAAAGTGATTTGCATAACTTACAAGTTATCCCGTAAATCAGTAAATCCAAGTATCAAAGTAAAGATACATAAAGATTAACAATAAGTAACTTGCATAACTCACAGCCTTTTCCCCTGGGCTGAGGGTGGAGGGCCAAACCCGGAACCGTAGTTTTTTTTTACATTTGGCCTATGCTGAACAAAATGGCTATCTCAAAATGTCAATCTGAAAAAAAATGAAGAAACAAGGTCGTGGGGGGGAGGGTAGTTTCCCTCCAATCACTTGAGAATCTTAAGAAGAAACTAGAACTGTCAATTTTCAATGAAATATGCTTGTTCCTTAGTTTATACGATCACCACTTCCATAAAAATTTGTTATGCTTCTGAGGCATAAATTACAACCCTTGTTCCGGGTTCTTCGGATTATTTCAATCCTGAAGTCATTGTTATATGATCTTTCGACTTTTTTGAACACAATAGCTATCTCAAGAGTTAGATTGGTTGTATTTGAGGACAAGAGGATGTGTAGGGAAGCTATTTGATCTCTTATCACCTTTGACTCTTTAAAACAGAAATACAACTTCAAATTTCCATTTAAATAAGCTTCCTTAAAAATTTATATGGCCGCCTTTTCCATAATGGCCTTTGTTACTCCAGGGGAACAGCTTACAGCCCTTTCCCCGGGGCTCGGGGGATCTTATCAACTCCAAAGGCATTGTTATATAATCTTTGGACTAAATTAAACACAGTGGCTATGGCAAATTTTCAATCCGATGCATTTGAGAAAAAAAGGGCATGGTAGGTCTGTTGCCCTCTGATCACTTTTGGATCTTAAAATGGAGATCTATAACTTTTATTTTCCAATCATATGAGCCTCCTCCAAAGTTTATAAGACCATTCCTCTCCATAAGACCCTAAATGTCTTGGAACAAATTACCACCTTGGAACCTTAGAATAACTTACAACCTCAGGCTTTGTGGGGCTACCAATGGCATTGTCATATTATACAAAAACTGTTTTGAATAAATAGCTATCAAAAAATTTTGGCCGAATCTATTTGGGGGAAAAGGGTGTAGGAAGACTATTTGGCCTTCGATCACTTTTGACTCTTAAAATGGAAGTAGAATTTTCACTTTCTTAACAAATAAGCTCCCATAAAATTTCAAACAACCAGCCCCTCCATAAGAATACTCGTATTACATGCCCCTGGGGAAGAACTTCAACATTTACCTCCTGGGTATGATTTACAACACTTGCCCCTGGGCTCTGGGGGATTGTGTTTTCCCAGAACTTATTTTATATCATCTTTAGTCTATTTTGAACAAAATAGCTATCTCAAGCATTTGATTGGATGCATTTGGGGAAAGAAGGAATGGGGAAGGGGTTTTTCCCCTCCGGTCCCTTTTGACTCTTAAAAAGAGAACAAAAATTTCTAATTTCCAATCAAATGAGCGCACTCTGAAGTTTACAAAACTGAACATTCTTAAGAACTCACATGCCCTTGGACATAACACTTGCCTCCGGGTTCTGGGGCGGGGGGGGGGGTCTGTAAGCCCCAGAGTTTTTGTTACATAATATTTAGCTTATTTGAACAATAAATTATTATCTCAAAAATCCGATCAGAGCCATTTGGGGAAAAGAGGGTGTGTTGACTAGTTGCCATGCGATTGCTTTTGAGTCCTAAAGAGAACTAGAACTTTCAATTCCTAATCTTTTGAGACCCCTTCGATGTTTAAACAACCACTTCTTCCAGAACCTTTTATACACTAGAGGCATAACTTACAACCCATCTCCTAAGCTCTGGGGGGGGGGGAGTGTTAACTCCGAAGTTTTTGTTACTTGATCTTTCAACTATTTTGAAGGAAATTGCTATCTCAAAATTTTGATCGGATGAATTAGGGAAAAAGAAGGTGTGGAAGTACAGATGCTCTCCGATCAATTCCGACTCTTAAGGTTAATCTACTTAAATTCTTAACATTGAAGACACAGACCAGACGAATTTGAAACACGCCCATTTACAACCCGCTCACTAATAGATTCACCACTTAGGGTGATTTATTCCTTGATTGTATTATGAGTTTGTTGACTAAATGCTTGATCGGGAGATAATGCGAGTAAGCTTTATGACTTTAAGTGGCCCTCAAATATTTAAGAAGCCCCTGGTAATTTTTTGAGGGGGGGAGAGCTTTAGTTATTAGCACAATTTTACACGGCCTCTTTTGAATCCATCACTGTAGCAACAAAAGAACATGCATTGCACCAATCTATTACCCATGGTCACTAACGTGACTATTCCGTCCTCCCTCCTAGGAGCCAAGATATAGCCCTAAGTTATATACAAAGTTAGTGATATTCTTTTTCAAAATACATTTTTTGTGCTATGAAGCCAAAGATGATGAGAAAGGCGACAAAAAATCATGCCAGCCAGCAAAAGAAGTAACAGTTTTGTATAGAAATTAAATTAAAAAAAAGTTTTTTCAACTGAAAGTAAGGAGCAACATTAAAACTTAAAACGAAAAGAAATTATTACGTATATTATTACGTATACGAAATTATTACGTATACGTATAGTCCTTAAAACCTCGCTCTTCACGCTAGTTTTTTAGAACTTAAAAAAAAGCTTCTTATTGTTCTAATTAAACGAACAGTGTTTCGGGAGTCGTTCCTAAAGAATTTGGACAAACTTTAGTGTAAAGAATGAGGTGTTGAGGAGGAGTAACCCTTCTCATATACGCATTAATTTGTGTTCGTTTTAAGTTTTAACGTTGCTCCTTACTTTCAGTTGAAAAAGCTTTTTTTTTTAATTTAATTTCTGATCGTTTTTAAGTAATGCCAGGAAATCTGGCTACAACTCCACGGATAAACCCCTCTTGCTCACAGATTTATTTTCTAGATAATTCAATCCTGGTGAAAATTTACCTCGGACAAGTACCCTTAACAACTCCACGCGTAAAATTGAGTCGGCAATAAGAAAGCAATAACTAAGAAGAATTTTCGCAAAGGAATTCTGGCAAATTCCCCTAGTTTAAAATTTCCCCTGAAAAATTTATCGCCTTGAAACTACCCTCCCCATGGAAAATTATACCCGTGAAGAATCCCACCAGCAGAAACCCCCCCCCCCCTCCCCCTGAAAAATGCATGCAAACTTCCCAATAACAAATACTGTACGTGAATAATGGGCAAATTTAGTAACGTAAAGACCTTTCCCCACGGGCTGTGGGGGGCCAAGATATCTCCAAAGGCATAGTTATTTGGCCTTTCAACAGTGGCGTCGTTTGGGGGTTTCAAGGGGGGCCGTTTCCCCCCCCCCCCCTAATAAATTGAAAAAAGCTATTATATAGCCCGTGCTCCTTGACTCTCTGGATGTGGAACTTGTTTGCCCACTCAATAAAAATGCTGGAGCTACGCCCCTGCCTTTCACCTATGCTGAAGAAAATGGATATCTCAAAATTTTGTTTGGACCGTTCTGCGATAAAAGGGGCGTGTAAAGGGACCTAGTTCCCCTCCAATTTTTTTGGTTACTTAAAAAGGGCACTAGAACTTTTAATTTCCGTTTTAATGAGCCCGCTCAAGATCTTCTAAGACCAATGAGTCGATACGATCACCAGCAGGTAAGACTAAACTTAATGAAACCTACATATTTAAAATAAGCATAAAAATTCAACTTCTGATATATCTACTGGTATCAAAACTCTCTTTTTTAGAGTTTTGGTTGCTATTGAGCCGGGTCGCTCCTTACTTAAAGTTCGTTGCCACGAACTGTTTGAAAAGGGCTATATCGAACCATATTTGTGAGGGGATCTGGGATACGGTATTATCACGGTAGCAGCCATTGCATATGGGAATAGTGTTGAATGCGGATCTATGGGTCCCATATTTTTGCTAGTATAATATCTAGTCCAGAAAGCAATAATTCCAGAAATCAGATCAAAGCAATGATAAATTGTAGGACAGTCATTGAAAACCAGATAATAGCAACAGACTGCCAATGAAAATATAGTCGTCATTCAGGTATCTAGTTTATAAATTAGCAAGGGTGCGGAAACCTCTTGTTCACTTTATATTTGAAATTGAAGTTCCATTTAAATGTTTCTGAATTATAATCCACTCAAATCTCTTGACCCAATATAATTTTTATCCTGTTGGTTCAATATCATTAAGTCATGTATGCAGAATCAATCATTAAGCAACCATACTTGTTCGGCTAATTAGCGAACCATACTTGTTCGGCTAATTTCTAAGTTCTATTATGCACCCCCCCCCATCATATGTAGATTTAGTCAAATCAGGTTGGTAATTTAACTTTTTTAGTGAGAAGGATTTGTGCATGAATATTTCTCAGGGAAGGCTCTAAAATAAAATACAAAAATATGATAATTTGAATAATAAAAATGTAGAAATTTCCGGAAAAAAAAGGATATAAGGCCTCGGATAGAGTAGTATTTCATCATCCTGGTTCCGAGACCACTTGCATCCGTAAAGTTTTAGTAAAGAGTCTAGAGATAAAAACTTAACTGAATCGTCTTTACGAAAAGAAAAACAATTCTGGAAAGTAAAAAAAAGAAAGACATAAAAAATAAGATTATTACTGTTACACAGATTGAGACTAATTTTTGGCTGTGTCAATTCATGAACCCCAAAATTAATTCAATCTCAAATAGTCTGGAAACTTACAGTGTTTGTGAAACAGGGTCAATTAGATCCTAATAGAGACATAACATTTTAGAAGTTCGGTTTTATCAGTATTAAACACCTAAAACTGCCTAAAAAACCTTTCCCAATTGCCTTAAACTTACAGGGACCAATGGAGGCCCCCTTTTATCAGCGTATAAAGATAAAGAAAGTATGAATAAAAACTAGTTACATCAAGTGGGGACACACAAATTTCTAAAAACCTTAAATTTTCCTTTTTTTGGCTTGAAACTTACAGGGCATAAGAAAGGGACGAAGGGAGATAAATCAAAACCCCTATGCTTTCTAAAAGCCAGAATATTCAGAAATTCAGTACTTAACTGAAAAAAAATTATTTTAAATGTTTTCATTTTTATAACTTTGAGAAATCAAAATTAATTAAGATTTTAAGGAATAAATATAAGCATATGTATACTAAACTGACAACACACATTTTTTTCATTAAATTCATTTGAATTTTTCCATTAAAGTACAAATTATGTTCTGGTCTTTAGAAATCTTAGCGATTTAGAACCCTGATCATAATAATTCCTGCTCCTTTTGAGTTTGACTCCGTGATTTATGTTAATTTTTGTTTGTTTTGTGTTTCAGTTGCTTATTGATGCTTATTTGTGGTAGTTTTACGGATGGTAGATTATTTGACTCTATTTTTGTTAATTTTTGGTTTAATGGATTAATTTTTTTTGAAAAAAACTTATTTTGTGGAAAAAGTTTTTTAAATTAATTTTTGAAAAAGTCAGTTGTTGTGTATTGATTTGCCAAACCCCTAAATGGGACAGACATGATTTTTCTTCTGTCAACTTAACTGATATTGATCAAACAGTCAATAAGACCGGGCCAAGACAAAATTAAATAAAAATAACGAATTTTAGAAGAAAAAAATCGGCTATATCGATTCGTAGTGAGACAAAGTTTAGCATTCTTCCTAGCTAATTCGTTTGAAAACTCCAAAACAACTGAACGTAAATGATAAGATGGAAACCTCAATAGAAAAATAAGTCAAGAAACAATAGTTTGAATTTTTTGTGAATTTCGAATTCTTTATTTTATCTAAATACAACAAAACAGAATTTTTTATAAATCACATTGTCATGCATCTATTAAAAAAACAAAAACTAATAGTTCTGACGAAACAGTACATGAAACAATTCTCTTGATAAATAGTGGAAAAAGATAAAAGTATATTCAAGGCAGGGCCGTATCCAGGATTTTTGTTCGGGGGGGGGGGGTTACCCGATTTTTTACCGTGGACTTTGTCTAAAATCCACGAGCAACATTACGTTAGCTCGAGACCGTTAGTCCGCCCCTTGCGACCGAGGACGCGTCACTAGGCATACTTTCGTATCTATAAGGGGCATTTTTTTTTTTTTTTTTTTTTTTTTTTTTTTTTTTTTTAGTAACGCAAAAACAAGACAAGTATTTACATACAGTTAAATACTACAAGCTATTTGTTTTTTGCGCAAAAAGAAGCCAAATAGTAGAAGTAGTCTATATATTTTTTAGTTTTTTTTAGCTAAAAGTAAGGGCGAATATCTATAAAACGAAATCCAGGCGACGATTTTTCTTCCCTGCAAAAATGTCGATGACCTTGTCAGGGCAGATGTCAACGTCCCTATGGACTGCAAGGAGGGCTAAGCCACTCAATCGTTCTTCTCTGTTGAATTTCTCAGCCAGGTTTTGAGCCTTCTGAGCGTTGAGAGACTTCTTTCCGGAGTAGCAGTGCTAACAGGTAACGTCGCAAGAACAACGAGAAGAAGAAAAACATTTGGAAAAAAGGTAGCGTCACATGCCTGAAGCGAAGACACAGCACAAGTAGGCCTCTCTGATACCGGAACATCCTCCCACTTGATAAGGTTTTGTCTTTACAGGTATTTTTTAGACTAATTTTCGACTCGGTCAAAAATTTCGGTGGGGTTCAGACCGGTTACCCCCCCCCCCCCTTGGATACGGCCCTGATTCAAGGGTTTCTACTAGCTAAGGGTCGAAACGGCAAAAGGGATAGACTGAAAATTATAATACTCAATCCATATAATTATAAATCCTCCTACTCATCCACCCCATGCCAAATATATTATTGAACAGTTATTACAAAAAGCTACAGTCTAAAGGAAATTTTTAAATAATGTTTGAACTTTTATATTTTTATAAATCTATGTTGCATTCCATTAAATTTCGATTAAAAAAAAAACAAAAAACAACTGACAAACACAGCTGTGGAAAACTCTACCAACACTTCGACAATTCACCCTCAATGAAACTCTTTCAATTAGTGCGAATGCTAGGATAATTAACAAAAAAAACCTGTTCAAATAGATTTTTAAACGAAAAACAGAGCCATAATATAACCTGAAACGACCCGAAATAAAATTATATAAAAAGTCAAAACTTAATATTAACACAAATTGCTATTATACAATAAATGGAACATAAAACGAATATTAATTAAAATTAATAATTATATCAAAACTTGGAAAAAACACATTTTCCAAAAAGCTTTTCAGCGAAAAGTAAAGAGCCATAATATATCCTGAAATGACCCGAAATAAATTCGTATAAAAAGTCAAACTTAATATGAACACAAATTCCTATGATCGAATAAATGAAATATAAAACAAATATCAATTAAATGAATAATTAAATCAAAAATAAATATAAGAGATGCTACTTTGGATGAATAGACGGAACCCATAAGGTCCAAGCATTAAAATGAAAAGTCAGGTCTTATCACAAATAAGACATTGACCGCCTGCCTTTTTCTGCCTTCTACTAGCCAAGGGTCGAAACGGCCTCAGTGCCAGACTGAAAATATAATATTCAATCCGTATAATTAAAAGCCTCCCCATCCTCCCCGTGCAAAAAATATTAGTAAAAAGGTATTGCACAAAACTACGGATGATCGAAAATTTTGACAAAATGTTAAAATTTTTTAATTTTGAAAATCTTTGTTGCATTCAAATATTTTTGGTAAAAAAATGACAATCCAGTAGTGGAAAACTCTACAAGCACTTTGACGATTAACCTTCAGTGAAACTCTTTCAATAAATGCGACTAAGAAAACAACACATTTTCCAATAAGCTATCCAAAGAAAAGCAGAGAGCCATAATATAACATGAAATGACCCGAAATTAAGTCATATAAAAAGTCAAACTTAATATGACCATAAATTGATATGATCAAATAAATGAACCATAAAAGAAGGAACCCATAAAGTCCAAGCATTAAAATGAAAAGTCAGGTCTTATCAAAAATCAGACCTTGACCGCCTGTCTTCTTAACCCATCTAAGGCCAGAGCGTCCTTTGGGTATGTCTTTACCGTAACAAATCAACCAAGAATCATTAATATGATAAGCCTTAAATTTTCATCAAAGATTTTTTTCTTTTCATCAAATTTGACTCAAAACCAAATTAAATAAACTGAAAAATGATTTATATGCTCGTCGCCTAACAAATTGTAATAAAAATAAATATAGAAATACAAGCAAAAACTACGGCTCAGGTTCAGAGTCAGGCCAAATAATTGGCAAAAATTCTTCAGCTGCTAATTCTTCTTCTTTTTTTTCTTCTTTTCTCTGTTTTTTTATTGTTTGTGTTATTTGCCTTCAAAATCTGCCTCTTACCGCTATTATAGCCCAACGTTTACATAGCTGTTCCAATAGATATTGGTTCTCTGGGCTCTAGATTCCTGAGAAGGCACGAATCAACTATTTCTGGTAAAAGACTTTCCTTCCAGAAGCTTAAAAGGCTCGGGAATACTCGGGCCCAATGCTCTTTATTGCGTTCAATTGTAAGGACTTCCCAATCCTTCTCGTTATTATAGACAAGTAGGCAACATTTTTCTTGATTTGAAATTTCAAAATGTCCTTGAATTTGGCTATAATACTTGTGAGTAGCTTTGAGCTTAATATCTAAGCGGATACTCTGCAGAAAGAAGTCTTTGATAAGGCCTTTCGTACGAGCTGCATCAATTATAGTTTTGTTCTCTGGAATATTGTGGACAGTCTTAACCTCTATTGGTGTCCCATCTGGCAAAATCCCGTCTAATGAAGTACCAAGAAACTGGTGTGCCGAGTGAAAGAAAAGACCAATATCCTCACCTTTCGTAATTTGCGCGCCAATGTTTTCTTCGTTTGCTTTTAAAGCAGCAGGTTTCAACCGACTACCTTTCAGAATAGCAGTTGAGCGGTAAACACAACCTCCACTTCTAATATATTTCACAATCGGTGCAGTTTTAGTTGATTGTTTGTGTGTAGCTATTCTGCGAAAGTACGTGCTGGTGGAAAATACTTCTTTCATATATCCAGTTTTCATTGGAAGATTGGCCTTTGGTTCTCTCGTAAAGTTCTTTCAAAGCGGTGTCACTATTCTTTAGATAGGACTCCTCAAATGTAACCAAATGTAGCTCAAATGTAGCTATTTTTAGCTATTTTTAGCTCCTCTTCTTTCATATCAAGCCTATTGCAGCTCGGTCCATAGTCAGAGTTACCCAGAGAGAGTTGTTGATTGCATTTTCTTGTGGCCTGAAATCTACCTCCATTATTACTATAGCACCGTGTCAGATTTCGCTTGGATTTAGCTCGGTGGTTTGCGGTTTTACTACAGAATTTCTTCATTATATTTGTTGGACTGTGATTAAATATTTTTTCCCATGTATAGGCATGCCACTTTGGACCAAGTGCGTAGGACAAGCTTGCACCACCAATTCGGGCATGATATAACCATCGCTTTGACCTACTAATTTGCTTGCCTCCGCAAAACTTGGCAGCTACTGACATGTAATTTTCGGCAAGGTTCGTTGTTACATCGGTAAGGAGGAAATCTGCTTTCTTGCACACATTCTCAACCCCATCTCTCAAATCGTGGAGAACCTGTTCTGGCAAGTTGTACCAACGATCCTCTATAAAGCTTATTGGGTAGTTGACTTTTTTTGGGGCAAGTATCATTACACTTTACATGATTTCCAAAGACATGATCGAGGCCTTTGTGGAGCAAACTTTTTAAATTATTGGCTGTACACTCCTCTTCTGCATTTTTTTTTATTACCCACGAAGGTATTTTGTAAGTCTTTGTATAATCTCTCTTATTAGAAATTTTGCATGTGCACCTTTCTTCATTTTCACTAGATTATATAGATA
Organism: Artemia sp. Qi Xiang Cuo; assembly: GCF_049724085.1. Taxonomy (NCBI): domain Eukaryota; kingdom Metazoa; phylum Arthropoda; class Branchiopoda; order Anostraca; family Artemiidae; genus Artemia; species Artemia sp. Qi Xiang Cuo. Next base: position 9,537,845 of record NC_142798.1, on the reverse strand, counting down.
CGAAGTGTAGTTTTTCGTAACATGGTTTGCACACTCTTATTTTTAAATTAGAGGACCTTATGAGATGTTCTGTTTCAATTTGTATAAAACACTCGAGTCTCCATCTCCAATAAAACGACGGTACTGCAGTCCATGCTTTTCATCGCTCATTCTAAAACCTTCAATGAGAATATCCCCCTCCATACTCTTTGACGGGCCATCATAATTCATAAAACACAAATGTTGTAGAGGAGTTTTTACCTCTTTTTTCGCCCGAAAACAAAAAAAGCAATATTTATTTTTTATGTCCACGTACAGCAATTTTTTTGTGTAAGCGTCAATGATTACAGCCACACAACCCTTAGCTTTATAATCATGCCCCTTACTCCGTTTGTTCCACCCACCATCACAAACCACTTTGGTCTAGTATGTATCATCGACATATTGATCTTCGTGAATTGCACGCTGTAGGGATTCTTTTCCATTCTCCAGTAAAATATCTGTCAAAGTATCCATCCATACTTTCCCTACAGAAAGTTGAGTTTTCAAAAATAAATTTTGTGACATGACTTGCACACCTAGAATCTCACAAAGTGTTGCGTAGCCTCCTCCTGAGCCCATGACACCCCACGTGCCCTTCAAATTGAGGTCTTTTTCTTCGGAAAAAGATGTTAAATAATCTTTGATCTTTATCACGGGTGGGTCAGTTTCATTTTTCACTAGTTTTTTTCCACTTACAGGCAGTACATTCTGTCACTAGTGTGATTTTTAAGCCAACATTATATACACGAACGATGCGGATATCGGGGCTTTCTTCTCTACATTGAAATTTGTGCAGTAAAAATTCTGCGAGCTCTTGAACGAAAAATGGAAGGTTCACTATGCAGCTGAGATTCGGAATGTTCCCTAAATCAACACCCTCCAGAATTTTCTTCTGTTTCTCAATGAGAGCTGGTCCTGCATCTGATACTGAATCCCTAGTATCATCTGTAGATTCATTAGCAATATAATTTTGCCTTGGAAGGAAGGACCTGAAATACGAAAAGTAAGTTAGTAATCGAAGCAGGCAGTGAGAGAACAAGCAATTTTAAAAGAAATTAAGTATGCTATGTTTTTCCGAAAACCATATTTAAAGGGGTACAACTCTAGCTAAACTTTTTACCGCGCAAAATGTATTTAGAATAGTGTAATTATCAGTAATCATTTATGTGTAAAAGAGGGAAAGGAGAACTAAAAAGCTTGTAAGTGAATCTAGTTGGCTCTTCTTGTTTCAAATCAGGGTTGTCAAATGCGTTCTTGCCAACTTTTATTTGATTATTTCAGGGATAACACCATACATCATTTGTTATTTTTGTGACTGGGATCAGGCACTCTTAAGAGGAATTCCGATTAAAAAATAAAATAAAGTCTCTATAAGACAGTAGTAAAGTAGAGCACATTTGCAACCACTTCCAAAACAAAACCTACCAGAGGCAAAAATAAGAAAAATAACTAGAAGATAACCATTTTCCTCTTGAAAAGAAATGAAAGTATTCATTTTGTTTATCTAGGCCAGCTGAATTGTAAATATAGTTCACTCTTGTCCAGAGGCAGACTGAACCGCTGGTCCTCCTGCCATCTGGTAGTTGAGTCCTCAATAAAAATGGCACTTGACCCTTAGGATAAAAACCAAAAAAAGATTGAGGAAAAAGTTGAAAAACAAATAATATTAAACTTAACGAGTATTATATATATGGAATAAGCATAAAAATTGACTTTTTTATGGGTCTATTGTTATAAAAATTCTACTTTTTAGAGCTTCGATTACTATTGGGCCGAGTCGCTCTGTTTTTCAGATCCATTATCCCTCCCCTACTCTCCTCGGTTACTGTTTGTCCTCTTCAACCGTTTCAAGTATGATTATGTTTAGGAAAATGATTGTGTCGTTTTGTAATTTATATACATTGCTACTCATACATTACACGTTGCATACCACCCATATAAGTCTAATTTAACCTTGAATCAGGTTTTGGTTAGTTCCTTCCATTCAAGGCTGCTCATCGCAAAATGAGTACTATAACCTTCGATTTCCTTGGATCTACTATAACCTTGGATTAACATTGGATTTATAGTTAAAGGGAACTATAACCTTGAATTTCTGATCAAATGAGCCACCTCTAAAGCTTGTAAGACTACCCATTACATGAGAACCTTTTACATCCCATAGGTATAACTTACAACACTTACCCCTGGGCTCAAGGGGGTTGTGTTGACCCTAGATTTTTTTTTATTATATGCTTGAACAACCTGAAAAAAATATTTTCCTTATAAATTTTCATCTGAGATATTTGGTAAAAATTGGCTTGGGGGAGGGTTAATTGCCCTCCGATTACTCTTGACTCTTGAAAAGAGCACAAGAACTTCTATTTACCAATCGAATGAGCCCGCTCTGAAGTATAATGACCATCCCTTCCGTAAAAACCATATATGCCCTCAAAGAATATCACTCAACAATTGCCCCAGAGCTCTAAGGGGTTGTGTTGACCCCAGAGTTTTTTATATGTAATCTTTGAACTATTTTTAAGAAAAAGGCTATCTCAAAATTTTTATCAGACAGATTTTGGAAGAAAATATTGTCCTCTAATCACTCTTGACCGTTAAAAAGGGCACTAGAACTTCCAATTCCCAATTGAATGGGCCCCTCTGAAGTTTATGCGACCACTCTTTCCATAAAAATCTTATATGCCCCTAGGGTTTTACCTACAGTACCTGTCCTCGGGCTCTGTGGGATTGTGTCGACCCTGGAGTTTTCGTTATCTGATCTTGTAACTTTTCCAACAAAATGGCTATCTCAAAATTTTTATCGGATGCAATTGGGGAAAAAAGGGCTTGGGAGAGAGCAAGTAGTCCTCTGATCACTTTTTACTCTTTAAAGATGAATTATAGCTTTCAGTTTTCTAATCAAATGATTCCTTTCTGCAGTTTATACAGAAACCTTTTCCATAATTACCTTATGTACCCCTGGGGCAAAAATTATAACACCTGCCCTAGGGCTCAGGGGGGTTGTTTCGACCCCGGAGTTTTCGTTATTTTATCTTTTACTGTTTTCGTCAAAATGGCTAATTTATAGTGGAAGCATTTGAGAGGAAAAGGGCAATATAAATTCCAATTTTCAATCAAACGAGCCTCATTTGAAGTTTCAAACAGTTCGTGGTAACGAACTGTAAGTAAGGAGCGACCCGGCTCAATGGTAACCGAAACTCTAAAAAACGGAATTTTGATACCAATAGATACATCAAAAGAATTAGATTTTAATTCTGATTTCAAAAATATAAGTTTCATCAAGATTAAGATTACCAATCAAAAGTTAATCGCCTGAGAAAATTTGGCTGATTTTCGAGAAAAGGGGGAAAGACCACCTAAAAGTTATAGAAACTTAATGAAATTCACAGCATCATATTCAGTGTATCAGAGAGCCCTACTGTAGAGGTTTCAAGCTCCTATCTACAAAAATGTGAAATTTTGCATTTTTTGCCAGAAGAAAGATCACGGGTGCGTGTTTATTTGTTTTTTTTTTCCCCAGGGGTAATCGTATTGACCCAGTGGTCCTAGAATATCGTAAGAGGGCTCATTGGAACAGAAATTAAAAGTTCTAGTGCCCTTTTTAAGTGACCAAAAAAAATGGAGGGCAACTAGGCCCCCTCCCACTCTCATTTTTTCTCAAAGTCACCCAATTAAAATTTTGAGATAGCTATTTTGTTTAGCCTAGTCGAAAATCTAATAAATATGTCTTTTACGATGACTTAATCCCCCACAGTTCCCAGGGGAAGGGCTGCAAGTTATGGACTCTGCCCATTGCTTACATATTGTATTGGTTATTGGGAAGTATACAGATATTTTCAGGAAGAATTTTTTTCTGGTGGGGGGGGGGGGGGGGCTGGAGGTGGGGGTTAATCGGGAGAATCATTCCGTGGAGGATGTTTGTTTGGGGTAAGGGACATTTCTATGACGGGGGCGCCGGATTTCCAAGCATTATTTAAAATAAGATCAGAAATTAAATTAAAAAAAAACTAGTTTTTTCAACTGAAAGTAAGAAGCAACATTAGAACTTCAAATGAACAGAAATTATTACGTATATGAGGGGGTCCTCCCCCAAGTCAATACCTCGCTCTTTACGGTACAGTTTTTTTTAGTGCTTTCAAAAGAGCTATCTATTCTAATTAAACGGCCTTTGTGATTCAGGGTTGTGTGAATTAAATTTTTCTTTTACTTTAAACGTAAAGAGTGTGGTATAGACTAAGGGGAGAACCCCCACATATACATAATAATATATACGTAATAAAAAAAAAAACAAAAAAAAAACAAGCGATACGGCTCAATAGCAAGCCAAACTTTTAAAAACGGAAATTTGGTGTCAAAAAATTTATAAAAAGAATGAGCTTATAATTGATTATTCTAAATATATAAATTTTGTTAATTTTAGCATTACTCATCAAAGTCAACGAGTGTAAGAAAACCAACCTATTACTGTAAAGAGAGGGGAGAAATCCCCCCTCTTTCCAAGTGAAAAAATTTTAATAGAACTCACACCGTCAGATTCAACGCATCAGAAAACCCTATTATAAAGGTTTCAACCTCATATCTGCAAAAATCTACCACTTCGTATTTTTCTTCCAGAAGAAAAATATACGAATATAGAAGTTCGTTACGTAAGTTAATTTGTAAATTACGTCAGAACCAAATTTGGAGACAGCCATTTAGCAAAAGAAAAGTAAAATTTTTATGCAAATTTGGTTTACTTATTCAATGACGGCGAGCCAAAATAAAAGCTGCATTAACTAAAAAACGATCAGAAATTAAATAAAAAAAACAAGTTTTTTTAACTGAAAGTAAGGAGCGACATTAAAACTTAAAACGAACAGAAATTATTCCGTATATGAAAGGGGCTGTCCCCTCCTCAACGCCTCGCTCTTTACGCTAAAGTTTTTTATTGTTTTAAAAAATTAAGTTGTGAGACATAGTTTAGGAGCCTGTTTGCTGGATTTTTTACAGGAGATTTTTCCCTATCCGATAAAAGGCTATAATGTGATGAACTTAACAATTTTGAACAGAAAAAAACAGGGAACAGAAGAAGGGCTCAGCATAAAAAAGCTGTTTAGGTTCAGGTAGGTTCAGGTTCATTTATTTTTCCATCATACATAATCACACTGAATACATAACTATACCTTGCACAGAGACAAGTTTGTAGTTATAACTGTAACAAATTAAGTTGCCATTACTAAATTCTCTGAAGAATTGGAAAAAATGCCATTGAAACAGTTTCATTTGTGTCGGTACGACTAACTGATTGCAGGTTATAGGACTTAAAAAATCTTAACAAAATAGGCTGCAAAAGCGGGGGTTTGGGGGCGGCGGCCCCCCAACTGTACCTCCTAAAGAAAAGTAAAATTTTTATGAAAATAAAAGCTGCATTAAATAAAAAACGATCAGAAATTAAATAAAAAAAACAAGTTTTTTAAACTGAAAGTAAGGAGCGACATTAAAACTTAAAACGAACAGAAATATTCCGTATGTGAAAGGGGCTGTCCCCTCTTCAACGCCTCGCTCTTTACGCTTAAGTTTGACTCTGTCTTACAACTTTATTTTACAAGACAATAAAGAACTTTAGCGGAAAGAGCGAGGAGTTGAAAAGGGGATAGCCCCTTTCATATACGGAATAATTTCTGTTCGTTTTAAGTTTTAATGTCGCTCCTTACTTTCAGTTTAAAAAACTTGTTTTTTTTTATTCAATATCCAAAAGCATCAGTCGGAAACATTTGAAGTATAGTCCTCCAGGGCATAACTCAAAACCCTTGCCCGAAGAATCTAGGGGTTTTTATCGACTCTGGAGGCATTTCTTTTTGTTCTATGGACTATTTTAAACGAAATGACAAATGCGTTTTGGGAAAAGAGGGCGTTAACAGGGAGGAGGGTACTATATGCCTTCCAAGACTTTTGACTTTCAAAAGGGATCTAGATCTTTAAATTTTCAATTATTTGAACATCCTCTAAAATTTATACAGCCACCCTTTCCATAAAAACTATATAACCCCAGGGCGTAGCTCAAAACCCTTGCCCCTAGGTCCTGTGGGGTTGTTTCAGCCCCGAAGGCCTTTTTATATGAGCTTTAGACGATTTTGAACAAAATAGTTATCTTAAATTTTTATTACATACATTCGGGGAAACGAGGACGATATTGAGGGGGGGGGCAGATACCCTTCGACCACTTTTGACTTTTAAAGAGGAACTAACACTTCCGAATTTCAGTCCAATCAGCCTTCACAGAAGCTTATACGACTACCCATTCCATAATACTCCTGAAAAACCTAATATGATAATAATGGGCACCTTTTAAATCCTTTAGTCCTTGCCCTACGAATACAAGGGGGCTGTTACCTTAAGTGACGCAATTACTAAGCCTCTCAGCTAAGCTGAACCTGGTAAGTACGCAGCATGGGGGGGGGGGGGGTGTTCCGGGTCCTGCCCGCCAGAAATCTCATGATTTTTTCCAATAATTTTCTGATACCTCTTTTGGAATAAGGGATTTGAAGTAATTGCCCTCCCCCCCCCCCCCGAAATAGATTGCTGCATACGTGCCAGAGCTGAACAGCATGGTTATCTAAAATTTTGATTGGAAATGTTAGGGGAAATGATGAGCGTGGGGGAGAGGGTGGCTGGTTAGCCTTCAGCGACATTTGCTTATTTAAATGGGGACTAGAACTTTCTATTTCCGATCGAATGAACCCCTTTTATAGTTTCTAAGACGAATCCTTCTATACCAAGTGTCCTGGTCAGAAAAAAAAAATACATTTTACCATATCGCTCTTTGCTTATACTGCCTATGATACTCTTAGCTTTACTAGTAGTTGCAGTTGATGTAGAAGTTGAAGTGGCTTATTAGCAGTAGTAGTAGTAATATTAGTAGCAGTATAAGCAGCAGTGATGATGGTAGTAAAAGTAGCATTTACATATTACTTTTTGGTCAATTGATCTCTCCCTTTAAGTATTTTCTGAAAGTTCCAACTTAATACACAGATCCATTCATTAGATACGTCAATTTGGTCATCTGCATGCACATACTGTGTTTTGATTTAGTTCAAATTCCATCTCAATATTCTGTCAACTTTTCACCTTCGTACGCGTAGGCTTAATAGTACTAGTATCATAGTAATAGTGGTAGTAGTAGGAGCACTTGTAGCAGTAAGTGTGTTGTATCAGTAGTAGCAATAACAGTAGTAGCAGCAGCACTAATGGGAGTAGTTGCATGTACATGCCGTCTTTTGGTCAGCTGAACATCTCACTGATGATAACCTAGAAGTTTTATCTTGATACAGTAAGCCGTTCCAAAAATATTGCTGATACCCCTGTATCAGCAATCTCTGAGCATATTGTATGTTTTATTATAATTCAAATTTCCCGTCGGTCTCCACAAATGTTTATTTCAGTAGCCTTTAACCTTTGCCTCAGCCTTTGTTGTACTCGCTACAGAATCAGTAAATTTAGTGGCAGTAGTGGTAGCAGCAATAGTAGCAGCAGTAGTGGTAGCAGTGATAGTAGTTGTAGTTATAGTAGTAGTAGCAGTAGTAGCCTGCAAATATTGCTTTTTTGGTCAATTGATCATCTCCTTTATCATTTCTTGAAAGTTCAAAAGTAATTTACTCTGTCATTTCTGAATTACGCTCTTTTGACAACCCGTATGCACACAACGTGTTTTAATTTAGTTCAACACTCCTCTCAACCTTTTCTGAAAGGCTCACCTGAACGCGGCTAATTGGAAAGTTAAGGTCAAACATATCAACTTTTCTAAAAACACATACTGTATGCAAACAATGAACGAATTGCCTAACTTGCAGCCTCTGCTCTGAGGGCTGTGGGGGTGTTAACATACCCAAAGTCATAATTACTGGAGATTTCAACATTGCTGAACAAAATAGCTGTCTCAAAATTTTGGTTGGATGTATTTTGGGAAATAGTGAGCGCGGCGGAGCCCGGGTTGCCCTCCAATCCCTTCTGACTGTTAAAAAAGACACAAGAACATTCTATTTTTAATCAAATGAGCCCCACTCAAAGTTTATATGACCAACCATTCCATAGCTTCCCTGTATGCCCACATGGAATAACTTAAGACCTTGCCCCTGGGCTCTGGGAGTTTGTTTCAACCCTAGAGGTATTGTTATATATTCCTTAAACAATTTTGCACGAAATAGCTGTCTCAGAACTTCAATTAGATGTGTTTGGTGAAAAGCGGGCGTCGGGGGGGGGGGGGGTGGATGTTCTAATTGCCATCCATAACTTTTAACTATTAAAACGGAACTAGAACTTCCAACTTCCAATCAAATAAGCCTCCTCTAAAGTTTATAAGACCCCCCCTTCCATATAAACTTTATATGCCTCCGGGGCATAACTTACAGCCCTTGGACCCAGGCTCTAGGGGGGTTGTGTCAGCCCCGAAGACCTTTTTATATGATTGTTGGACAATTTTGAACAAAACGGCAAAATTTCAAAATCTCAGTCGAACGCATTTGGGAAAAAGAGGACATGGAGAGAGGGGGGGGGGCTTGTTGCCCTCTGACTACTTTTGACTCTTAGAGAGGACACTAGAACTTGTGATTTACAATCGAATGAGCTCCTTCGAAGTTTATACAACCACCTCTTCCATAAAAGTCTTGTATGTTATTAATGGACAACTAATAAAACTCATAGCCCTTGTCCTGAGGGCTGTGGGTGGGGAGTTGTCATCCTCAAAGACAAAACTACTGGATCTTTCACTTATGCTGAAAAAATGAACAATTCAAAGTTATACTTGGATGTGTTTAAGGAAATGATGAGTGTGGGGGTGGGGGGCTGGCTGCGCTCAAAATACTTTTGGCTCTTAAAAAGGGAACCAGAACGTTCAGTTTTCAATTGAATGAGCCCCTTTTGAAGTTTCTATGATAACTCCTTCACTACGAAGTGCCTTGGGAAAAAAATAATACATTATGCCCACATTGCTTTTTACTTAGTCAGCACTATTGCGGTGTCTACGATGAACATCTATTATTTTTATGTAACGATTTATTCTAATTTCTGTTGGTTTAATAAAATTCGGCTTTCACTCTGAGTTATTACTAGACTTTATTTTTGGTCGTCTTAAATTTATTGCGGCTCTTTATTGTTCGTTTTTTTCTTCTTCTTCAACTAATCATTGTGTAGTAACGGACTGTAAGTAAGGAGCGACTTGGCTCAAAAATAACCGAAAATGTAAGAACGATATCAATAGAAATTTTATATTAATAGATACATCAAAAGAATCAGCTTATTATTTTGATTCCAAATGTAAAGATTTATATATAAAAAAATATATATAAGATTAATCAACTTCGGTTACACTCATCAAAAGGTACAAGTCGGAAAAAATTTGCCTGATTTTCAAAAAGGATAGAAACCCCCTAAAAATCAAGAAATCTCAATAAGAATCCCACCATGAGATTTAGCGTATCAAAAAACTCCTATATGGCCTATATGAAAATATGTTCAGCGCATCAGATAACTCCAGAATGCTCCTATATGCAAAAATGTGGAATTTTATATTTTTTTCCAGAAGAAAGATCAAGGATATGCGTTTATATATTTTTTTTTTCCAGAAAGGGTCGTTTTCCCCTAGGACTATCTAAATAATAGTCCTAGAAGATCGGGAGGGGTTGTATTCAATCAATAATTATAAGTTCTAGTGCTCTTTATAAATGACCAAAAAGATTGAAGTGCAAATAGCCCCCCTCCCATGCCTCTTTTTCAACCAAAATTGTCCAATCAAAATTTTGATACGGTCATTTGGTTTACAATAGTTGAACTACTCATTAAATATGTCCTTAGGGGTAACATGACATCCCACAGTCCGTGGGGAGAGATCTGTAAGCTATAAAATATGCCCACTCTTTGTGTAAATATTTGTAATTCAAAAGTATACAGAAATTTATAAAGGGGGTGGGGTTGCTTGGGGCGGTATTCCTTTGGGAGAATTTTCGTGGGGTGGAAAATTTCTGATGGGGTGAACTCTCAAGAGGATATTTTACGCTTGGGAGATTTGACAGAATTCCTATACGAAATTATTTTTATTTTTCTTACTTTCTCTTTGCCAACTCAGTTTTGCATGTGGAGATGTTCTGGGGGTAATATCCGGGTTTCTTTCATTGTGTTTGGATTCCGAGGAAAAGTTTCCACTGAAGGGGGAATTACCGGAGTGATCAATAAAACGAATATAAATTAGTCTGTTTGGATTGAAAGTATGCTAAGGAGAATTTTTAAGGCTGAATCGTCCCTCAGAAAATTTGCGTGGGGGGATTTTAAGCGAGAATGAAACTCTCCGCGGGGATTTTAACAGGGGGGGCTATTTTACTTGGGAGGAAATTTCAACAGAGGAGTTTCCAATAAGGGGGAATCTTTTCATGGAGGGTGATTAGTTGAAAGTGAGGAGCAACCCCCTTCTCAATACCTTGTTCTTTACGCTAAGGTTTGACTGTTGTCCCAATTTCTTAAGAATAGCTCCTGAAACACAAGGGCCGTTGAATTAGAACAGTAAGCTTTTTTAAAAGGGCTTAAAGCTTTAGCGTAAAGAGCAAGGTATAGAGGAGGGGGAAACTCCTTCAAAACAATTTCTGTTTATTTTGAGGTTTAATATTGCTCTTTATTTTCAGTTAAAAACAAACTTATTTGTTTGTTGTTCAATAACAGTTTAAGTCCAACAAAGCCCAAGGTATTAAATTACTGAAAATGTCAGGTACACCATAATTTGCATCTTTAGTTTGATAGTTAATTGCTTTTGGTCAGAGTAATGTTCTGGGCGGAGTTAAGTAATAAAAACTTGGTGCCTGTATAGGATTATATATTAGGTCCCCACCGTTAATCGATATTCAAAAGGAGAATTACAGTCGGATAGTTAAAATGTATGTAGTCTTAACTTGCTATTTAACCCGTTTCTGAAAGGATCCGTTTCAAAGAAAGCTAATCAAGGGGGATTTATTGATCAGTGTCATAGGTATTTAAAGAATTTCAAACTTCGAATACTTTTTGATATGATTTCTTTTACACTAACCAATACGAAAAGTCAAAATTCTTTCCCCTCTTAATATAAAAAAAAAAAAAAACTAAGTTAAACATACTTAATTTTGTACAGATAGTTAAGGAATGCCAGAATGTTCTTTGTTTTTTCTTATAAGAAAAATTTTCTTTTGTTGTACTTGAGCTCTAGAGAATTCAACCTTTTAATGCATTACAGTGGTACAGTGATAATATAGTATTTTTAGTGACAATATAGCATTTCAATATTGAATTTTGAGCATGAGCAAAACTATTTTCCCTATTTACTCTTATGCCACTTTTAATCAATTAAAAATTGCATTCCTAACTAAAACACTGTGGCTGCATCGAATTTTCAGGATTTCGGAGGATTTGGAAGATAATAATCTACAGTCCCCTCTTTTTTAATTTTATGTTTTACCAATCTATCAGGGTTCTAAAGAATTTGAATAGTTTGCACCTTTCGTTAACTGCTGCAAAATATGCAACAGTAGCTTATGATTTGTATGGACAACATGAATTTCCTACTGGGTAAATTGAGATGTCGTTCGATTTAACTGTAGGTGGAAACGAGGTTTGATCAATAAGAAATCATAAAATCAAGATTTTTTTTTTCTTTTTTTTTTTTTATTTCCTCCACAAACCCTGCTCTATTTAAGTAACATTTTTAATCCAAAATCTTACCAAAACTTCATTAAACAATCAAGAAAATTATCAAGTATTAATTTATTATTTGCTTGGCAAATTCATAATATACTTTGTTCCATGTTAAGCTTTGCAGCTGTAGAGAAAGTGATGCTGCACAAAGGCGCACGAAGTCCTCAATTGTCAAATAATCAGAAAATTCGTGGTAACGCATTGTGAGTAAGAAGCAATTCAGCCAGATAGTAACCAAAATTCAAAAATAAAACGGTATTTTAAAAGCGACAGATACATCAAAACAATTAGCGTTTTATCCTGAATCCAAATTTACAAAATTTATCAACTTTAATGCTACCCATCAAAAGCCATGAGCTTGAGATTTTTTTTGTAATTTTAAAATATGGGGTAACACGCCTCTAAAGAGTCAGGGAATGTTAATGCAAATCATGCCTTAAGATTCATTGTACCACAGAAAACTGCTGTAGAGGTAATAAGCTACCATATGAAAAAATGTGGAATTTTGTATTTTCTGCCCCGGAGCCCAATTTGTTAATTTTTTCCCGGGGACGATCTTATCAAACGAATGGTTCTAAAAGATATTTCGAACAGATATCCTCATTCGAACAGAAATTTAAGATTAAAGTGCCTTTTTCAAGTGGTCAAAAAAGACTGGAGGGCAACTAGCCCTCCTTTCAAGCCCCCCTTTTTTTATCAAAGTTATCTGATAGCAATTTTGAGTTAGCCATCTGGTTCAAAATAGTTGGCAGATCCAATAACTGCGTCTATGAAGATGAAATAACCCCGCAGTGCCTCTGGGAAAAGCGCTGTAATTTACGAAATTTTCTCTTTTGTTTACATATAGTATCTGTTATTGGGGTGTTTACAGACATATATCAGGAGAAGGGGGTTGGGCGAATTTGCATCGGAGAGTTTTTTGAGGAGAGAGACATTTCTGGAGATGAACTATCCAGGGGAAAACTTTAATTGGGGAAGTTTGCCAGAAATCTTATGCAAAATTATTTTATTTGTTTCACTTTCTTTTTTTGCGATTTTTTTTATCTGTAGAGAGGTTCCAGAAGAGTCGCCCGGGGAGAATTTTCATCGGAGTTAGAAATTTCTTGGGGATTGTTCGTGGGAGAGAGATTTTCTTGGTCCTTACGTTCCAGAAACCAAGTTGTAATTGGGAATTTGCTTGTAAGAATCGTGTCCGGGGGAGGGGGGGGTCAGAAATCGTCATCAAGGGGTCCGGGGGCGGTCCATGGTCGTCATCAGGTTGCATATTTGATATCATGTGGTTCTCGCTGAACGTTTCTGTAGCAAGGCTTTTTTTTCCGGAGACAGGTTGCTGGTCTACCACCCAACCCTCATCCTTTATCCAGGCTTTGGACTGGCTGTATATCTACAGGCAGAATTACAAAAAAGCTACAGGCGGAGTAAACCAAAATGAGTTAAAATAAAATGAAACAATCTATCAAGCCTAAAACTATCACAAATCAGCACCAGTAAATAAACGAAACCCAAAAAAACACAAATTAAAATAAATAACCAAGTCAAACTAAAACGAGAAGAAATTGACATGAGCAGGGCTCAGAACCCCTACGCCTTCCCAAGGTCAGAACATAATTTGCACTTTACTGAAAAAAATAAAAATGAATTTGCATTCTCAGTGTAATATACATATGCTGATATCTATTCCTTGAAATGTTAACAGGATTGAAATATTAAAACTATAAGAGTAAAAACATTCAAATTTAATTTTTTTCAGTAAAGTGCAATTATATTTCGGCCTTGGGAAGGCATAGGGGGTTTTGAAACCTACTCATTTCAAAATCTGTTTGTTTTTGAGCTTGAAACGGTTATTTATTATAATTTCAGTTCATTTTGGGTTTCATTGATTTATGGATGTTGATTTGTGGTAGTTTTACGCTTGGTGGATGTTTGGACTTTATTTTTGCTCATTTTTGGCTTAATGGAGTTATTTACTTTTCTCTGAAAAACTTATTTTGTGGACATTTTTTTTTTAAATTAATCTCTGTTCGTTTTATATTGACATAGTTTTTTTTTTCAGGAAAAAAAGAAAACAATAATTTAAATCTTTTCGGTTTTTGTTCAACAATTTGTAATTTGACCTGTTAGTTGTATGCTTGACAAAATTTGTCAACGATTTTTGACAGCATAAAGCCTTTTAAAAATCTGGACACAAATAGTAGTGTTTCATTTAGTTTTAAACCTCCTCTAGTTGACCCGAAAAACAAAACTTGATACCATTCGCCAAAAAAATCTATCTATGCACTTTGAAAGCTTGAATACACTTACACTCTTTTGATTTAGAGAAATTTTAAGAAATTTTACAGTAACTGTAGAAGTAGTATCAAAGTATACACATAGTGTCTTCTGGCTAGTTCAAAATCTGTCACAACTTACCCTAAAAGGTTTAAATTAATATTGTAAGCCGTTGTTGTGATACTGCTTTGTCTTCCTGCTGACAATCTATGTGATCATAGTTCGTTTTGATATAGTTCAGCATCCGCCAAAATATTCCTTAAAAGCTTCACCTTAATACCCTAAGCTTGTGTAGTAGTAATAGTTGCAGTAGCATTAATAGCAATATACACATAGCACCTTTTTTTAAGGATCCACTTCAATACACGATGAAATTTTTAAATTAATACCATCAGCCAGTCCTGAAGTATTGCTGATACGTATTCTTGAAAACCTGTGTTGGCATAGTGTGTTTTGATTTATTTTAATACAGTTACAATATTGCTCAAAATGTTCACCTTAATACCCTTAGGTTTATATGTTGTAGTAGTAGCATTACCAGTTATAGTAGTAGCAGTAGGAATGGAGTCAATAGTAGTAGTCTTAACTTTAGTAGCAGTAGTAGTAGTTATGGAAGCAGTAGTATTGTGATGCAGATATTGTCTTTTGCTTATTTCAACATCCCCAGTAGCAAACATTGTAAGTTTTACTTTTACATTCGAAGCTGTTCTTAAGATACTGATGATAAGTCCTTTTGATAACTTGCATACGGTTGGCTGGTTGTCATCCGTATGCAGGTTTTCTGCAACAGAAATCTTCAAAAATATTCTCTGAAAATTGCCCCTTCATACCCTTAGGTACAGCTGTAACAGAAGTCACAGCAGTAGTAGAACTACTCAACTTAATACAATTAGCCATTTCTATCATATTGTCGACTTACTCTTTTGATAACCTGTATATTCATTTACTTCTTGAAATTATCATCTTAATATTCTTACCCTTAGAAGTAGTTACGATAGAAGTAGTAGTTGGAGCAATAGTAATGATAGTAGTAGAACTAGGAAATGTTGCAGCAGAAGAAGCATTGGTATTAGCGTGCACATATTGATTTTTGGTCAATTGATCTTCCCCTTTAAGTATTCTCTGAGAGTTCTAACTTAATACACAAATCAATTCTTAACATACGCTTTTTTGACAATCTAAATGCCCATAGTGTCTTTTGTTAGTTCAAATTTACCATCAACATTCTCTCATCTTTTTCCTTCATAGACTTACCTTAACAGTAATATTATCACGGTAGTTTCGTTGGTAGTAAAAGTAGTTGTAGTGTTAGTGCTATATTAGCAGCAATAGCAGCAATATTAGCAGCAGTATCAGTGGCGGTAGTAGCATGTGCATATTGCCTTTTGGTCAGTTGAGCATTGCTTTCATGATACCACAGAAGTTTCACCTTGACACCTTAAGCTGTTCCAAAAATACTTTTGATGTGCACTTTTGACACCCTATGGACGCCCTTTTCACCTTAATACTCTAAGCCTCACAAATTGAATTCTTCAATTGAAGAAATAGTTGGAGCAGTTTAATAGCAGTAGCAGCATAAGTAAAAGTAGCAGTGGAATTCTGTTAGTAGTGACATGCATATTTTACCTTTTTATTAATTGCCCCTTAAGTATTCTCCGAAGGTTTCACCTTAATACCCAAATCAATTCTTGAGATACGCCCTTTTGACAATCTGCATACGCATAGTGAGTTTGGATTTAGTTCACATTCTCCCTTAATATTCTTACAAATTTTTGCCATCATACGTGCTTCCTTAATTGTACTAGTATCATAGTAGTAGTGGTAGCATTAGGAACAGTAGTAACAGTAATAGTGTATAATTATTAGTATTAACAGTAGTATCAGCAGTATTAATAGCAGTAGTGACAGGTGTATTTTGCCTTTTGGTCAACTAAACATCCCACTCATGATGTCCCTGAAGTTTCCTATGATATGATAAGCCGTTTCCTAAAATATTACCGATACGCCCGTATCAGCAATCTGTATACACATAGTATGTTTTGATTTAATTCAACTTTATCAGCAATCTGTATAGACATAGTATGTTTTGATTCAATTCAATTTTCCCTTCAATGTTTCCTTATATTTTTTTTCAGTATCCCCAGCCTTAGTAGTACTTGCTACAGAAATAGTATTTTTAGTTATAGTGCTTGTGGTAGCAGTCGAAGCAGCAGTAATTTTAGTAGTAGTATTTGCGTGCAAATATTGCCTTTTAATTTGACTCTTAAAAAAGGCAAAATTATTTCCAGTTTTAAATCAAATGAGCTCACTCTGAAGTTTATACGGCCGCTTATTCCATAAGAATCTTATATGCCCTTATGGGAAAACTTATAACCCTATCCCCAGGAAGTAGGAGGGTTGTGTAAACAATAGAGGCATTATGGTGTGTCTTTGAACTATTTTAAACAAAATTGTTATCTCATATTTTTTGTTATCTCAAAGTTGTTATCATATCTCATAATGAGTCCCCTCCGTAGTAGGCACGACCAACTTTTCTATAAAAACCTTATTTGCCCCCGGGGCATAGCTTACAACCCTTGCCCTGAGAGCTATAGGGGGCTTGTCTTCCTCAAAGACATAATTTCCAGACCCTTTATCTAAAATGGACAAAATTACTACGGGGGAGGGGGCCTACTTACCCTCTAATTTTTTCGGTTGCTTAAAAAGGGCGATTGACCTTTTAATTTTATTTACGAACGTTTTTATTCGTAATGAATATACGTATCTTATGGATTAAATAAAGTTTCTAACTTCTATATTAGTATAATTTCATAACGAATATGAGGGGGTTCGTCCCCTCATCAATACCTCGCTCTTTTCGCTAAAGTTCGAATTCTGTTCCAGATCATTTAGAATGACCCTTGAATCATAAAGGCCGTTTAATTAGAATAAATAGCTCTTTTGAAATTATTAAAAATACTTTAGCGTAAAGAGCAAGGTATTGAGGAGGAGACGAACCCCTTCATATACCTAATAATTTCTGTTTGTTTTGAGTTTTAATGTTGCTCCTTACTTTGAGTTGTATAAACTTGTTTTTTTTATTTAATTTGTGATTGTTTTTTAAATAATGTTGGAAATTCCAGCGCCTCCTGAATGGAAATTCTCTTCCCCCATGAAACATTCCTCCATGGAAAGATCCTACCACGTAACACTTCAACATAAAACTTGGGTACATCATTTCAAAGTACATACAGGTCTATGAATCACACGGGCAGAGATTGCGCTCAACAAATCCGATAGCAATGTTACCGCACTAACATAATCACAAGGGTTGAGAGCAAAATTAAGCAAAATTAAAACTTAAAATGAACAGAAATTATTACCTAAATGAAGGGGGTTGCCCTCTCCTCAACACCTCATTCTTTACGCTAAATTTTTAGTACTTAAAAAAAGCTTCTTATTAATCTTATTAAACGACCGTTGTGTTTCAGGATTCATTCTTAAAGAACCGGGACAAAACTCAAACTTTAGCGTAAAGAGCGAGGTGTTGAGGAGGGGACAGCCCCCTTCATATACGTAATAATTTCTCTTCGTTTTAAGTTTTATTGTTGCTCCTTATTTTCAGTTGAAAAAACTTGATTTTTCTATTTAATTTCTGATCGTTTTTAAAATAATGGTAGGGTATCTGGCCCAAAATCCACGGAGAAATTCCCTCCCCAAGGATATATCCTGTAGACAATTAAATCTCGGTGAAAATTTAATGCGTAAAATTGAGACAGAAAAGAAAAACCAAGACATGTAAAAAGAATTTTGTATGGAATTCTGGCAAATTTCCCAAGTGTATAATTTGCCCTGACAAGTTCCACCCCTGAAAACTTCCCTCCCATGGAAAATTTTACCGTAGAAAAACTCTCAGCACAAAATTCGCCCCCACCTCTTACCCAAAAATGTATGCATATTTCCCAATAACAAATACTATGTGCAAACAATGGGCAAATTTATAATTAAAAGACCTTTCCCTGCGGCTGTGAAGGGTCATGTTATATCCAAAGGCATGGTTATTGGGCCTTTCAATTATGTTAAACAAAAGAGCTTTTTCAAAATTTTTATTGGACGATTTCGGCGAAAAAGGGGGTGGGCGAGGGGGCCTAGTTGCCCTACCATCTTTTTGGTCGCTTAAAAAAGGTAGTAGAACTTTTAATTTCCGATAAAAAAAAGCTCTCTTACGATGTTATTAAATAAAAAAAAACAAGTTATTTTAACTGAAAGTAAGGAACGACGTTAAAACTTAAAACGAACAGAAATTATTCCGTATATGAAGGGGGCTGTCCCCTCCTCAACGCCTCGCTCTTTACGCTAAAGTTTTTTTATTGTTTAAAAAAATATAGTTGTGAGTAAGCCAAACTTTAGCGGAAATAGCGAGGCGGTGTGGAGGGGACAGCCCCCTTCAGATGCGGCCTCAGTGATGTTCGTGGTTAGTCTTAACGTCGTTCCTTACTTTCAGTTAAAAAAACTTGTTTTTTTTATTTAATTTTTGAACGTTTTTGAATTAATGCAGGTTTTGATTTTGGCTCACCGTACATGAATAATTAAAACAAAATTTGCATATTATATTTGGTTAAATGGCTTTCTCGAAACTTGTTTAATTTTATTTACGAACGTTTTTATTAGTAATAAATATACGTAACTTAGAATTAACTTACGTAACGAACTTCTATATTCATAAATTTTTCACACGTATATTAGGGGGTTCGCCCCCTAGTCAATACCCTGCTCTTTAAACTATAGTTAAATTTTTTTTTTTCCAGTACTTTAAAAATGACCTCTTAATCACAATCAGTTGATCAGTTGAAAAATTTGTTTTTTTTTTATTTAATTCCTGATCTTTCTATTTAATAAGGCTGGGAAATCCGGCGCCCCCTTCATAGCCCTGTCCCTTCCCCCATGAAAACTTCCTTCATGGACAGATCCTTCCATATAGCCCCCGACCCTCTCCTTCCCCCACCTACCAGAAAAAATCTCCTCTGAAAAAGTCTGTATACTTCCCAATAACCAATACTATATGTTAACATTGAGTAAAGTTCATAACTTTCAGCCCTCCCCCTGGGGACTTTGGGGGATCAAGTCATCCTAAAAGACATTTTTATCATATTTTCGACCATGCTGAACAAAATGGCTATCTCAAAATTTTGATCGGGTGACTCTGGGAAAAAAATGAGCGTGGGAGGGGGCCTAGTTGCCCTCCATTTTTTGGTCACTTAAAAAGGGCACTAGAACTTTTAATTTCCGTTACAATGAGGCCTCCCACGATATTCTAGGACCACTGGGTCGTTACGATCACCCATGGAAAAAAAACAAAACAAAAAACAAACAAACAAATAAACACGCATCCGTGATCTTTCTTCTGGCAAAAAATGGAAAATTCCACATTTTTGCAGATAGGAGCTTGAAACCTCTACAGTAGGGTTCTCTGATACGCTGAATCAGATGGTGTGATTTTCATTAAGGTTCTATAACTTTTAGGGGGTCTTTCCTCCTTTTTTCGAAAATAATCCAAATTTTCTCAGGCGCGTAACTATTGATGGGTATGACTAAAGTTGATGAAAGTTATATATTTGAAATCAGCATCAGAATCTGACTCTTCTTATGTATATATTGATATCAAAATTCCGTTTTTTAGAGTTTCGTTTACCATTGAGCCGGGTCGCTCCTTACTTACAGTTCGTTACCACGAACTGTTTGATAGGACCAGATGTTATATAGGATGTTATATCACCCTTAGGAAAAAAAAAACAAACATAAAAACAAACAAAAAACAAACAAATAAACACGCATCAGTTATCCTTCTTCTGAAAAAAATACAAAATTTCTCATTTTTGCAGATGGGAGCTTAAAACCTCTACAGTAGGGTTCTCTGATGCGCTGAATCTGATGTTTCAATGACTTTTAAGGGACGTTTCCCCCTTTTTTCGAAAATCAGGGAAATTTTATCAGGCTCGTAGCTTTAATGGATACGAGCCTTTAATGGATAATGGAACTTATTTAAATTAACACATTTGACTTACTTAGACTTAGACTTAGTTCCTCCCACGCAGCCTGACGCAAAAGGCGACAACGGTGCCTCTCCATAACAACCTCTGAAGAGCTTGAGACCACAGATCTTCCAAAGATGTCCTCGCCAAAGTAGCCTTTTTCGCTAGGGATTGGCCAAGTGTCGTTCTCTGTCGTCCACGTCTTCTAATGCCTGGGGGGGACACAATACCAGAAGTCATGGGGGAGCCTGCCATCACCTAATTAGGCGATGGCTAATTAGGCAATCTACTAATTAGGATTTTTTCAACTATTAACGGTTGTTCCGTCCTTTCACGTATGGCGGCGCTCGTAATTCTTTCGGACCAGTGGAACCCAGGATGTGCCGAAGACAGTTATTTTCGAAACATTGTATTCGTTTCCCAAGCTGTTTCGTCGGTTCCCATGTCTCGCATCCATAAGTCGGTACAGAGAGGACATTGCTATTTAGGAGTCGGAGTTTGAGCTTCAGAGAGTACGCACCGTTTTTCCAAACTATTCTTAATTTGGTAAAAGCATAGCCTGCACAAGCGATGCGTGCAGTAATTTCACGCTCGGGACTTCCGTCAGATTTGATGAGGCTTCCCAGATACTTAAATTCTGCAACCTCATCTAGGTCATCTAAACCAACATTCAGTGGCCTGGACGGGGTTGTATTTACGTTATTACGCATGACCTTCATCTTTTGAGTACTAATGGATAATCCAACTCGCCCAGCTTTATTCGAGAACTCGGTGATGTTCTGTTGCAGGTCTACTCGTAGATGAGAGAGGAGCACAGTGTCATCAGCAAAATCAACGTCAAAGACACTAAGCCTCTCAATCAATTGTATCCCTCCAACAAAATGACAGGACCGCAGTACATAGTCAATGAGAATCGTGAAGAGTAAAGGAGAGAGGATATAACCTTGTCTTACACCAGACTTGATCTGGAACCATTTCGTCAGGTCTCCTTCGTCGGTTCGTATGGCGGCTAGCTGGTCATAATATAAAGCAAAAATAATACTAATAATATTGTCTGGGAGTCCATAATATCGTATTATATCTCCATAATTATCCTCTATGTACTGAATTGAACGCTTTTAAGAAATCAATAAACGCTATTAATCCTCCAGTTTACTACTCGTTCGATTCTTCAATTAGAATTCTTAGGCTGATTATCAGATCAGAACAAGATCTACCTGACCGCAAACCGTGTTGCTCATCTCTCATATATTTGAAAGCAACATAATAATAAAGTTCTTTTGATATATCTATGGGTATCAAAATTTCGTTTTTTAGAGATTTGATTACTATTATACCGGGACGGTCCTTACTTACAGTTCGTTACCACGAACCGTTTGATAATTGAAGTCACCAAGAGTGACTTGGGTAATATCAGGACTTCCTCAAGTTTTACTGATACAAGACTTTGTGCTGATCCAAGGCTAACTAAAATTGGCCTTTTATTTAGATTAATTAAAAAAAACTTTTTCCACGAAATAATTTTTTCAAAGAAAATTAAAGAACTCCATTAAGCAAAAAATGAGCAGAAATAAAATCAAACAACATACCAAGCGTGAAACTACCACAAATCAGCATCGTTAAATAAATTAAACCCCTAAACGAACAGAAATTACAATAAATAACCGAGTACAACTCAAAACGAGCAGAAATTAACATGAGTAGGGCTCAAAACCCCTATGCCTTCCAACGGCCAGAACATAATTTGCACTTTACTGAAAAAATATAAATATTTTTACTTTTATAACTTTAATAAATCAAATAATATTAATATTTTGATTAACAAATATAAGTATATGCATATTAAACTGACAATGCACATTCATTTGTATTTTTTTTTCAGTAAAGTACAAGTTATGTTCTGGCCTTGGGAAATCATAGGGGTTTTCAGCCCTACCCATGTTAATTTCAGCTCGTTTTGAGTTTGAATTGGTTATTTATTGTAATTTCTGTTCGTTTTGGGTTCTAATTATTTATCGATGGTGATTTGTGGTAGTTTCACACTTGGTAGATTATTTGATTTTTGTTTTGCTCATTTTGGTTTAATGGAGTTCTTTACTTTTCTTTGAAAAATTAATTTTCCGGAAAAAGTTTTTTAATTAATTTCTGTTCGTTTTATATTGGCATAGTCTTTTCATGGAAAAAGAAAATTATAGTTTAAATTTTTTAAGACTTTAAAGTTTGGCCTGCTATTTGTATACTAGAGAGCATATTTCAGCAATTTTTAACAACATACGCCCTTTTAAAAATCTGGACACAAATAGTAGTCTTTAAATTAGTTTCATGACTCCTCTAGTTGACCTGAAATAGAAATCTGTTTACCTTCTTTGATAGCTTGGATATTCTTACTCTATTTTGATTTGGTTAAATTTTAAGAGCAGAAGTAGCCCTAAAAGTTTAATCATAATATCCTCAGTCGTTCTTGGGATACTGCTGAGATGCCATATTGGGAATTATCATTAACACATTTCATTTTGATTTAATCTTAAGGCAGCATTTAGCTTTTAAAAACAATTGGAAAATGGGAGGGTGGGTGTGGAAGAGGGATTAGTTGCCCTCCAGTCGCATTCAGCTATTAAAAAGGACGCTAGCCCTTTCTATTTTCAATTGAATGAGCCCTTTTCGAAGTTTCTAGAACTCCTTCGATACGAAGTGCCCTGGTCTAAACAAAAAAAAAAATAAATAATAAATTGTACCCACAATTTATTCGCCAATTTGTTCAACGTAGATGAAAGGTCTGGAAATTATGTCTTTGCTGATGAACACAGCCCTCAGGACAAGGGTTGTAAGTCTTGCCCTGGATCATATAAAGTATTTATATGATATCGTAGAACCTTCAAAAAGGGCTCATTCAGTTGGAAATTTAAAGGTGTAGTGCCATTTTTAATAGTCAAAAGTGATTGGAGAGCAACCAACCCCCCTCTGACGCCCACCATTTCCCCAAACACATCCAATCATAATTTTGAGACAGCCATTTTGTTCAACGTTGTAAAAAGTTCTGGAAATTAGGTCTTTGAGAATGAAAATCCCCCTCAGAGCCCTCAGGGCAAGGGTTGTGAGTTATACCCTGGGGGTATATAAGGTTTTTATAGACAGCGTTGTTGTAGAAACTTGAAAAAGGGCTCATTCGAATGGAAATTGAAAGGACTAGTGCCATTTTTAATAATTGAAGTGGTTAGAGGGCAACTAACCCCCCTCTCACACCCACCATTTCCTCAAACACATCCAATCAAAATTTAGAGATAGCCATTTTGTTCAACGTAATTAAGAGTTCTTTAAATTAGGTCTTTGAGGATTACAACCCCCCTCACAGCTCTCATGGCAAGGGTTGTAATTTATTCCCTGGGGGCTTATAAGGTGTTTATAGAAAATTTTGAGGTAGAAACTCAAAAAGGGCTCATTCGATTGGAAATTGGAAATTGACATTTGATTGGAAAAGGGCAAGTGCCCTTTTTTACAGTCGAAAGTTATTGGAAGGCATTTTCATTTCCAATTGAATGAGCCATTTCTGAAGTTTCTACGACAGCGCTTTCTATAAAAAAACTCATATGCCCCTGGGGCATAACTTACAATCCTTGCCCTGAGGGCTCTGGGGGGAGTGTCATCTTCAAAAACATAAACTCCAGAATTTTTAACTACTTTGAACAAAATGGATATTCCAAAATTTTGACTGGATATGTTTGGGGAAATATGGGTGTGAGGGGTATTAGTTATCCTTCATTTGCTATCGACTATCAAAAAGGGGACAAGCCCTTCTAATGTCAATCAAATGAATCTTTTTTGAAGTTCCTACAACATCGCTATCTATAAAAACCTTATATGCCCCCAGGCTATAACTTACAAACCTTGCCCTGAGGGCTCTGAGAAGGTTATCATCCTCAAAGACCTAATTTCTAAAACTTTGAACTAAGTTACATAAAATAACTATCTAAAAATTTTGATGGTATGTGTTTGGGGATGAGGTCTTCGTGAGGGGAGGGGGGGGGGTATTTGTCCTCCAATCACTTTTGACTATTAAAAGGGGCACTAGCCCTTTGAATTTACAATCAAATGAGCCCTTTTTTAAGTTTCTACGACAAAGATTTCAATAAAAACCTTATATGCCCCCAGGGCATAACTTACAACCCTTACCCTGAGGGCTATGGGGGGAGTGTCATCCTCAAAAATATAATTTGCGGACCTTTCAACTATTTTGAACAAAATTACTATCTCAAATTTTGATTGGATGTGTCTGGATAAATGGTGGGCGTGGAAGTCACTTTTCCCCCACGGACTGTTCGCCTTCCAATAACTTTCGACTATCAAAAAGGGCATTAACAGTTTCAATTTCCAGTCAAATGAACCCTTTTGCTCATTTGAAAAAAAAGTTTTTTTCAAAAAAAAGTTGAAAAAAATATCATGTAAAAAAAAAATGGGAGGGGGGGGGGCAAAAAATTGGAGGCGAGGGGGCGCCCTTCGAGTTTGGGGATAGGGGACCTATGGGGGAGGGGGTTGAGATCTCTGGTGGTTAGGGTCGTTGGTGCTTATGATCCTTGATGGTTCGTACGCACACACACCTTACTACTTGATTTGCAAGGATTTCTAAGGTTTGTTCTGAATTTCATTATTAAAATTCTTTTCTTGCCATCTACATCTCTCTTAGTATCAAATTTTTAGTATACTATAACGTTAGACCCTATTTTAAATTGACAACACTGTTCAAACACCACTTGTGTATTATACAGAACACATCGGAGAGGTAAAGCTAGGTCAACTCACAATGTCATTCTATCATTATTAATCATTTTCATAGATTGATGTTGTCTCAAATTTATAACAAATTTCCTGAGTTAACAAGCCCTTTGGGGTTAGCATAACTGCTAATCAGTTTAACCATTTTTTTTCTCCACCTTCATACGATCCAATTCGCTAATGCTATCTAGCTCTGTTTTTTCCCTTATTATTCGAATAAGATCGTTCATACAGTCCAATTCGCGAATCCCTTATCCCTTTTTGCAAATGTTAATCAAACAATTCTGATTATAGCATCTACTTTTTAATTAGCAACGATGCATTAATAATAAACTACTCTCGAGTTAAGGCAATTGTCCAAGAAATCAGAAAAACCAGTCTGATAGCACATACTTCAAAGAAATGGAACAGGTGTGAGGGGGTACTCACTCTCTTTGAAAAGGTGTAGAGCTTCTATAGAATAGCATGGGATGGAACATAAACTCCTAGAATAGCATAAGAAGGAACATGGCGCTATAGAATAGCATGGGAGGGAACATAAACTCCTAGAATAGCATGGGAGGGAACATAAACTCCTAGAATAGCATAGGAAGGAACATAAACTCCTAGAATAGCATGGGAGGGAGCATAAGCCCTTATAATAGCATGAGATGGAATATAAACTCCTAGAATAGCATAGGAAGGAACATAGTGTCCCGAAATTGCATTGGAAGGAACATAACTCTTAGAATAGCATAGGAAGAAACATAGTGTCCTCAAATAGCATTGGAAGCAACATAGCGTCCCCAAATAGCATGGGAAGGAATATAGTGTCCCCAAAGTATAAGTTAGCACTCTACTAATTTTCATGCTGATTTCAAATATATAAGTTTAATTTAATTTTAAGTTTAGTCTTACCCATTAAAAGTTATGCGCCTGAGAGAATTTGCCTTATTTTCGAAAAAAGGGGGAGACAACCCTTAAAAATCATAGAACTTTAATGAAAATCACCCTATCAGATTCAGCATATCAGAGAACCCTAGTATAGAAGTTTCAAGCTCCTCTCCGCAAAAATGTGGTTTTTTGTATTTTGTTGCCAGAAGAAAGACCCCGGATGTGTGTTTTATTTGTTTTTTTTCCAGGGGTGATCGTATCGATACAAAAGTCTTAGAATATCGTGAGAGGGCTCATTTGAACGGAGAAAAAAGTTCTAGTGCCCTTTTTAAGTGACTTAAAAATTGGAGGGCAACATGACCCTCTCCCACGCTTGTTTTTTTCACGAAATCACCCAATCATAATTTTTAGATAGCCATTTTGTTCAGCATAGTCGAAAATCTAATAAATATGTCTTTGAGGATGACTTGTTTACATATATTATTGGTTAATGGGAAGTATTCAGACGTTTTAGGAGGGATTTTTGTCGGGTTGGGGGTCGGAGGAGGGGGGCAGGGGGAGGATCTTGCCATGGAGGATATTTTCTTGGGGGAAAGGGCATTTCTATGAAGGGGCCGCCGGATTTCCCAGCATTATTAAAAAAAGATCAGAAATTAAATAAAAAAACAAGTTTTTTTAACTGAAAGTAAGGAGAAACATAAAAACTAAAAAGGAACAAAAATTATTACGTATATGAGGGGGTTAGCTCCCTAGACAATACCTTGCCCTTTGCGCTAAAGTTTTTTTTAGTACTTTCAAAAGAGCTATGTATTTTAATTAATCGACCTTTATGATTCAGGGGTTTGTGATTCGAACAAAATTCAAACTTTAGCGTAAAGAGCGAGATTTTGACTAGGGGACAAACTCCCTAATATACGTAATAAAAACATACGAATATAGAAGATCATTACGTAAGTTAATTCGTAAGTTATGTCAGAACACAATTTCGAGAAAGGCATTTAGCCAAAAAAAAAGAAAAAAAATATACAAATTTCATTTTTAATTATTCTTGTACGGTGAGCCAAAATCCAAGCTGTATTAATTCAAAAATGTTCAGAAGTTAAACAAAAAAAAATATGTTTTTTATAACTGAAAGTAAAGAGCGACATTTAAATTAAAAACGAAAGTAGAATGCTAATAATGAATTCTGGACCTTTACGTTCCTTCCGGTGCTATTCTGGACCTTTACGTTCCATCCTGTGCTATTTGAGATTGTGTAATATGTTATGAAGGACAGGTTTCCAAGGTAGATTACCAGACCGGTTATTTGGCAAGGTATAATGTTGTCAAACATGTTTTGAGAGTATGCAGTTTGTTATTAAAACATTGGACACTACAATCATAATTGTTTGATTGACATTTAAAAAGGGGTAATGAGATTTGCGAATTGGAGTGTAGGATTTTGCGAATTTGATCCTGTTAAGGATTGACTTGAAATAAAATTTTTTAACAAGAAATGGCTGAAAAGTGTTTTGGGGGGAGATGGGGATGATTGTGTACTGTATAATACACAAGTGATGTTTGGACAGTTTTGTCAATTTAAAAACAATTGGAATTCATTGATTGACATTTGCAAAAAAGGGGTAATTAGTGATTGGATAATTTTTTAACATGAAATCTCTAAATAAAATATTTTTGGAGCATGTACTTGACGATGGAGAAAAAAGGTTAAAGTGATTAGCAATTACAAGCGAGGATTCCAACTTCTGCAGTAGGGTTCTCTGATACGCTGAATCTGATAGTGTGATTTTTATTAAAGTTTTACGACTTTTAGAGGGTATTTCCCACTTTTTTCGAAAATGTTGCAAATTTTCTCAGGCGTCTATCTTTTGACGGGTATAACTAAACTTGGTGCAACTTATATATTTGAAATCAAAACACAAATCTAATTCTTTTGCTGTATCTTTTGGTATCAAAATTCCGTTTTTTTAGAGTTTCGGTTACTATTGAGCTGGGTCGCTCCTTACTCTCTTTTGATAGTACTAAAGAACTGTCAACAGAGAACTTTCAAAACTTTAGATATATCTTTGGATAGTACTAAAGAACTTTCAACAGAGAACTTTCAAAACTTTAGATATCTCTTTTGAAAGTACTAAAAAACTTTAGCGTAAAGAGTGGGGATTTTCCTTCATGGACAATCCCCTTCTTCCATACAAAATCCCTCCCTGGAAAGATATTCCCACGTAAATCCCAACAACCAATACTATATGTAAACATTGGACAAAGTTCATAACTTGCAGACCTTTCCCTGGGGACTGTCGGGGGATTAAGTCATCCTCAAAGACATAGTTATTGTATTTTTTACAATGCTGAAGAATATGGCTATCTCAAAATTTTAATCGAGTGACTTCGGAAAAAAAATGAGCGTGGGAGGGGGCCTAGTTGCCCTCCCTTTTTTGGTCCTTTAAAAAGCACACTAGAACTTTCAATTTCCGTTTGAATGAGCCCTCCCACGATATTCTTGGACCACTGGTTCGATACGATCACCCCTGGGGAAAAAAAATAAAATAAACACGCATCAGGGCAAAAAAATACAAAATTCAACATTTTTGCAGATAGGAACTTAAAACTCCTGCAGTAGGGTTCTCTGATATGCTGAATCTGATAGTGTGATTTTTATTAAAGTTTTACGACTTTTAGAGGGTATTTCCCACTTTTTTCGAAAATGTAGCAAATTTTCTCAGGCGCCTAACTTTTGACGAGTATAACTAAACTTGGTGCAACTTATATATTTGAAATCAACACACAAATCTAATTCTTTTGCTGTATCTTTTGGTATCAAAATTCAGTTTTTTAGAGTTTCGGTTACTATTGAGCTGGGCCGCCCTGAAAACATCTGTATACTTCCGAATAATGAAAACTATATGTAAACAATGGGCAAAGTTCATAACTTGCAGCCCTTCCCCTGGAGACTGTGGGGGGATTAAGTCATCCTCAAAGACATATTTATTAGATATTTCGACTATGCTGAACAAAATGGCTTTATAAAAATTTGGATCGTGTAACTTTGGGAAAATTGAGCATTAAATGGGGCCTAGTTGCCCCTTCAGTTTTTTGGTCACTTAAACAGGGCACTAGAACTTTTAAGTGTCGTTCAAATGAGTCCTACAGTAGGGTGTCCGCTACAATCCTAAGCTTCTGCTGAAGCTAGCTTCAAATATTGAACCTAATAGATTCATATTACCATGGTTACGAAGTGTTTATAGAATTGGTGGTCTTTAAAAAGACCGTTGGGTAGACATGGGTGTGGTGACTATTGTAAAAATACATCATTGTTTGTCATCCACTCACTGTGATTCCAACCTATATCACGGTTTTGTTTGTTCTTCTTCTTCTTAGGATATCTCACACACATATTCCGAGAAGGAATATCTATTGGTACTCATTTGCTAAAAAATCGAACCTCGTCCTCTGGGTTGTGTATTTTACTCGGAAATACCTCACAATTAAAATCTTCCAAGTTGAATATTGGTATATCTGATTTGCATTTGTCGATTAAAAGTTTATCAGTGGGCACATTCCCTTTTGTGTACAGTGCTGTTACGCCAAAAACAGCATATCTCTCTAACTTCCTCTTGTACATAAGATAAATCCTTCCCTTTGTTATAGGATGGAAGTATCATTCTATTATATAAACCTATTTTGTTTATAACGTATAGTGTATTGCGTCACCTGTCTTCATTGTAGTCATATATATTGTAGTTTATATACCAGTGGTAACAAGAGACTTCTTGATGATCTGTAGTCAACAGTAGAAACGCACATTCAAAAATCACTCCACATGCCGATTTCTTCAAGCCAATGTATTCGCAATCGAAAACACCATACATCCTTGAAGTTATATCGATAGAATGGATATTCAAACTGTATAAAGTTCCAAATTGAAACTAGATTTTATACTAAAGAAACTGAATATATTAACACATACCCAAGACGCCCTGGTTTATATTTAATAAAAACTATTTTTATTATTAAGGCCTCAGAATATTTATCTTCGCGAATGACAAGTAACGATTTTCCTTAAATTAGAATATTAGATAGATATCACATGTAAACAAGAAACTGCCGGTGTTTTAGATGTAAATTTCTCACACCTAGAAGAGACTCACATCTCATTACCTCAAATATACACGCTAATTCGGTTTCATCTCGTGACATATTTTTACATGTCAATTGCTAAAGAACTTTATTCGTCTCAAACATAGAAATCAGACCTAGGTTTTTTAGATTTTCGTTGGTGTTTGTTTCCTGGGGTTTATTATTTGAGAAGTTAACTTTAGTATTTCGTGATTTGACGTGCCTGAAATCATGAATTATAATAGTTAATTAGCTGTTTGGGTTTTCAGTCCTAGTTTTTTTAGATTTTCATGGGTGTTGGTTTACTATGATTTATTATTTTAGAAGTTAAATTTAGTATTTCGTGGTTTGACTTGACTGAAATCATGAATTAGAATATTTAATTGGCTGTTTGGGGATTTTCAGACCTAGGTTTTTTAGATTTTCCTGGGTGTTTGTTTCCTGGAGTTTATTATTTGAGAAGTTAACTTTAGTATTTCATGGTTTGACATGCCTGAAATCATGAATTAGAATAGTTAATTCGCTGTTTGGGTTTT
Source organism: Artemia sp. Qi Xiang Cuo (assembly GCF_049724085.1). Taxonomy (NCBI): domain Eukaryota; kingdom Metazoa; phylum Arthropoda; class Branchiopoda; order Anostraca; family Artemiidae; genus Artemia; species Artemia sp. Qi Xiang Cuo. The sequence goes on along the minus strand of NC_142798.1, from coordinate 9,507,562 downwards.
CAGACCTAGTTTTTTAGATTTTCGTGGGTGTTAGGTTCCTGGGGTTTATTATTTGAGAAGTTAACTTTAGTATTTCGTACTTTGACGTGCCTGAAATCATGAATTAGAATAGTTAATTAACTGTTTGGGTTTTCAGACCTAGGTTTTTTAGATTTTCGTGGGTGTTTGGTTCCCAGGGTTTATTATTTGAGAAGTTAACTTTAGTATTTTCTGATTTGACGTTCCTGAAATCATGAATTAGAATAGTTAATCAGCTGTTTGGGTTTTCAGACATAGTTTTTTAGATTTTCGTGGGGGTTAGGTTCCTGGGGTTTATTATTTGAGAAGTTAACTTTAGTATTTCGTGGTTTGACTTGCCTGAAATCATGAATTAGAATATTTAATTAGCTGTTTGGGGATTTTCAGACCTAGGTTTCTTAGGTTTTCGTGTGTGTTTGACACCTGGGGTTTTTATTATTTGAGTATTTTGTGGTTTTACGTGCCTGAAATCATTAATTAGAATAGTTAATTAACTGTTTAGGGTTTTCAGACCTAGGTTTTTTAGATTTTCGAGGGTGTTTGTTTCCTGGAGTTTATTATTTGAGAAGTTAACTTTAGTATCTCGTGGTTTGACTTGCCTGAAATCATGGATTAAAGTGGTTAATTGGTTGTTTGAGGTTTTCAGACTTAGTATTTTTTTATTTCCATGTGTGTTTGGCTCCTGGAGTTTATTAGCTGTTTAGGGTTTTCAGACCTAGGTTTTTTAGATTTTCGTGGGTGTTTGTTTCCTGGAGTTTATTATTTGAGAAGTTAACTTTAGTATCTCGTGGTTTGACTTGCCTGAAATCATGGATTAAAGTGGTTAATTGGTTGTTTGAGGTTTTCAGACTTAGTTTTTTTTATTTCAATGTGTGTTTGGCTCCTGGAGTTTATTATTTTGAGAAGTTAACTTTAGTATTTCGTGTTTTTTTTACTTGCCTGAAATCATGAATTAGAAAATTGAATATGCTGTTTGGGATTTGCAGACTTAGATTTTTTAGATTTTCATGGGTGTTTGGTTCCTGGGGTTTATTATCTGAGAAGTTAACTTTAGTATTTCGTGGTTTGACGTGCCTGAAATCATTAATTAGAATAGTTAATTAGCTGTTTGAGGTTTTCAGACCTAGGTTTTTTAGATTTTCGTGGGCGTATCTGATGACATAATTTAGGTCGTATGATCAATTTAATTTATTTTTTAATGCAGTAGTTTTTCAGTAAGGACATTCGATATCCTAAAAGTGTTTAATTCAAGCTTTTACCTTGACCATCGATGTTGTTAGCAGAATTTCAAAATGATCATTTATGAGTGCTGGTGTATCTGATGAAATAATTTAGATCGTATGATCAATTTAATTTATTTTTTAATGCAGTAGTTTTTCAGTAGGGACACTCGATATCCTAAAAGTGTTTGATTCAAACTTTTACATTGAGCATCGATGTTGTTAGCAGAATTTCAAAAGGATCGTTTATGAATGCTAGCGTATCTGATGAAATAATTTAGGTCGTATGATAAATTTAATATTAACTGTTTGGGTTTTCAGACCTAGGTTTTTTAGATTTTTGTGGGTGTTAGGTTCCCAGGGTTTATTATTTGAGAAGTTAACTTTAGTATTTTGTGGTTTTACGTGCCTGAAATCATGAATTAGAATATTTAATTGGCTGTTTAGGGTTTTCAGACCTAGGTTTTTTAGATTTTCGTGGGTGTTTGTTTCCTGGAGTTTATTATTTGAGAAGTTAACTTTAGTATTTCGTGATTTGACGTGCCTGAAATCATGAATTAGAATAGTTAATTAGCTGTTTGGGTTTTCAGACCTAGTTTTTTAGATTTTCGTGGGTTTTAGGTTCCTGGGGTTTATTATTTGAGAAGTTAACTTTAGTATTTCGTGATTTGACGTGCCTGAAATCATGAATTAGAATAGTTAATTAGCTGTTTGGGTTTTCAGACTTAGTTTTTTTTATTTCCATGTGTGTTTGGCTCCTGGAGTTTATTATTTTGAGAAGTTAACTTTAGTATTTCGTGTTTTTTTCACTTGCCTGAAATCATGAATTAGAAAATTTAATATGCTGTTTGGGGTTTGCAGACTTAGATTTTTTAGATTTTCATGGGTGTATGGTTCCTGGGGTTTATTATCTGAGAAGTTAACTTTAGTATTTCGTGGTTTGACGTGCCTAAAATCATTAATTAGAATAGTTAATTAGCTATTTGATGTTTTGAGACCTAGGTTTTTTAGATTTTCGTGGGCGTATCTGATGACATAATTTAGGTCGTATGATCAATTTAATTTATTTTTTAATGCAGTAGTTTTTCAGTAAGGACATTCGATATCCTAAAAGTGTTTAATTCAAACTTTTACCTTGACCATCGATGTTGTTAGCAGAATTTCAAAAGGATCATTTATGAGTGCTTGCGTATCTGATGAAATAATTTAGGTCGTATGATCAATTTAATTTATTTTTTAATGCAGTAGTTTTTCAGTAAGAACACTCGATATCCTAAAAGTGTTTGATTCAAACTTTTACATTGAGCATCGATGTTGTTAGCAGAATTTCAAAAGGATCGTTTATGAGTGCTAGCGTATCTGATGAAATAATTTAGGTCGTATGACAAATTTAATATTAACTGTTTGGGTTTTCAGACCTAGGTTTTTTAGATTTTCGTGGGTGTTTGGTTCCAAGGGTTTATTATTTGAGAAGTTAACTTTAGTATTTCGTGATTTGACGTGTCTGAAATCATGAATTAGAATAGTTAATTAGCTGTTTGGGTTTTCAGACCTAGTTTTTTTAGATTTTCGTGGGTGTTAGGTTCCTGGGGTTTATTATTTGAGAAGTTTTAACTTTAGTATTTCGTGGTTTGACTTGCCTGAAATCATTAATTAGAATAATTAATTGGCTGTTTGTGGATTTTCAGACCTAGGTTTTTTAGGTTTTCGTGTGTGTTTGACTCCTGGGGTTTATTATTTGAGAAGTTAACTTTAGTATTTTGTGGTTTTACGTGCCTGAAATCATGAATTAGAATAGTTAATTAGCTGTTTAAGGTTTTTAGACCTAGGTTTTTTAGATTTTCGTAGGTGTTTGTTTCCTGGAGTTTATTATTTGAGAAGTTAACTTTAGTATTTCGTAGTTTGACGTGCCTGAAATTATGAATTAGAATAGTTAATCAACTGTTTGGGTTTTCAGACCTAGTTTTTTAGATTTTCGTGGGTGTTAGGTTCCTGTTGTTTATTATTTGAGAAGTTAAGTTTAGTATTTCGTGGTTTGACTTGCCTGAAATCATGAATTAGAATATTTAATTGGCAGTTTGGGGATTTTCAGACCTAGGGTTTTTAGGTTTTCGTGTGTGTTTGACTCCTGGGGTTTATTATTTGAGAAGTTAACTTTATAATTTTGTGGTTTTACGTGCCTGAAATCATGAATTAGAATAGTTAATTAGCTGCTTAGGGTTTTCAGACCTAGGTTTTTTAGATTTTCGTGGGTGTTTGGTTCCCGGGGTTTTATTATTTGAGAAGTTAACTTTAGTATTTCGTGATTTGACGCGCCTGAAATCATGAATTAGAATAGTTAATTAGCTGTTTGGGTTTTCAAACCTAGTTTTTTAGATTTTCGTGGGTGTTAGGTTCCTGGGGTTTATTATTTGAGAAGTTAACTTTAGTATTTCGTGGTTTGACATGCCTGAAATCATGAATTAGAATATTTAATTGGCTGTTTGGGGATTTTCAGACCTAGGTTTTTTAGGTTTTCGCGTGTGTTTGACTCCTGAGGTTTATTATTTGAGAAGTTAACTTTAGTATTTTGTGGTTTTACGTGCCTGAAATCATTAATTAGAATAGTTAATTAGCTGTTTAGGGTTTTCAGACCTAGTTTTTTTAGATTTTCGTGGGTGTTTGTTTCCTGGAGTTTATTATTTGAAATGCATCGTTGATAATTAAAAAATCGGATGCTAAACTCAGACAAACAAAAGGATTGTAACACCTGATTGCCTCGTATATTTTGCATGATATTTCTAAAGTCAATTAAGATGAATTAATTTTCGGAGTGTAGGTTTTACATCACCAGGCACGTGCGAGGGTAATTTTTTGTTGGAGGGGGGGCTTAAAAAGGCAAAAATCGGTGAACTACATGAGTTTATAAGACGGTTCGTGAAAATCCCAAGGTTTTTTTCTGATTTTATATATATATATATATATATATATATATATATATATATATATATATATATATATATATATATATATATATATATATATATATATATATATATATTTTATATATATATATATATATATATATATATATATATATATATATATATATATATATATATATATATATATATACATATATATATATATATATACACACATATATATATATATATATATATATATATATATATATATATATATATATATATATATATAATATATATATATATATATATATATATATATATTTATATATACGACACACGCACAGACACGACACACAAACAGAGTCATAGTGAGAGAGATATCCAAAAAGTTGGGTTGATCTAGGTTCACTTAGAGTGGCGTGCCACTCTAAGTGAGTGGCACGCCACTATATATATATATATATATATATATATATAATATATATATATATATATATATATATATATATATATATATATATATATATATATATATATATAAATATATATATATATATATATATATATATATATATATATATATATATATATATATATATATATATATATATATATATATATATATATATATATATATATATATATATATATATATATATATATATATATATATATATATATATATAATCAGAAAAAACCTTGGGATTTTCACGAACCGTCTTATAAACTCATGTAGTTCACCCATTTTTGCCTTTTTAAGCCCCCCTCCAACAAAAAATTTCCCTCGCACGTGCCTGATGAAGTAAAACCTACACTCCGACATTTCTCCATCTTAATTGACTTTAGAAATATCATGCAAAATATACGAGGCAATCAGATGTTACAATCCTTTTGTTTGTCTGAGTTTAGCATCCGATTTTTGAATTCTCAACGACGCATTTCAAATAATAAACTCCAGGAAACAAACACCCACGAAAATCTAATAAACCTAGGTCTGAAAACCCTAAACAGCTAATTAACTATTCTAATTAATGATTTCAGGCACGTAAAACCACAAAATACTAAAGTTAACTTCTCAAATAATAAACCCCAGGAGTCAAACACACACGAAAACCTAAGAAACCTAGGTCTGAAAATCCCCAAACAGCCAAATAAATATTCTAATTCATGATTTTAGGCATGTCAAACCACGAAATACTAAAGTTAACTTCTCAATTAATAAACCCCAGGAACCTAACACCCACGAAAATCTAAAAAACTAGGTCTGAAAACCCAAACAGCTAATTAACTATTCTAATTCATGATTTCAGGCACGTCAAATCACGAAATACTAAAGTTAGCTTCTCAAATAATAAACCCCGGGAGCCAAACACGAAAACCTAAGAAACCTAGGTCTGAAAATCCCCAAACTGCCAATTAAATATTCTAATTCATGATTTCAGGCAAGTCAAACCACGAAATACTAAAGTTAACTTCTCAAATAATAAACCCCAGGAACCTAACACCCACGAAAATCCAAAAAACTAGGTCTGAAAACCCAAACAGCTAATTAACTATTCTAATTCATGATTTCAGGCACGTCAAACTACGAAATGCTAAAGTTAACTTCTCAAATAATAAACTCCAGGAAACAAACAGCTACGAAAATCTAAAAAAACTAGGTCTGAAAACCCCAAACTGTTAATTAACTAATCTAATTAATGATTTCAGACACTTAAAAGAGGAAAATAATAAAGTTAACTTCTCAAATAGTAAACATCAGGAGTAAAACACACACGAAAACCTAAGAAACCTAGGTCTGAAAATCCCCAAACAGCCAATTAAATATTCTAATTCATTATTTGAGGCTTGTAAAACCATAAAATACTAAGGTTAACTTCTCATATAATAAACCCCAGGAACCTAACACCCACGAAAATCTAAAAAACTAGGTCTGAAAACCCAAAAAGCTAATTAACTGTTCTAATTCGTGATCTCAGACACGTCAAATCACGAAATACTAAAGTTAACTTCTCAAATAATAAACCCTGGGAACCAAACACCCACGAAAATCTAAAAAACCTAGGTCTGAAAACCCAAACAGTTAATATTAAATTTATCATACAACCTAAATTATTTCCTCAGATACGCGAGCATTCATAAACGATCCTTTTGATATCCTGTTAACAACATAGATGCTCAAGGTAAAAGTTTGAATCAAACACTGTTACGATATCGAGTGTCCTTACTAAAAAACTACTGCATTAAAAAATAAATTAAATTGATCATACGATCTAAATTATTTCATCAGATACGCCAGCACTCAAAAATGATCCTTTTGAAATTCTGCTAACAACATTGATGGTCAAGGTAAAAGTTTTAATTAAACACTTTTAGGATATCGAATGTCCTTACTGAAAAACTACTGCATTAAAAAATAAATTAAATTGATCATACCACCTAAATTATTTCATCAGATACGCCCAGGAAAATCTAAAAAACCTAGGTCTGAAAACCTCAAATAGCTAATTAACTATTCTAATTAATGATTTCAGGCCCGTCAAACCACGAAATACTAAAGTTAACTTCTCAGATAATGAACCCCAGGAACCAAACACCCATGAATATCTAAAAAATCTAAGTCTGCAAACCCCAAACAGCATATTAAATATTCTAATTCATGATTTCAGGCAAGTAAAAAAAACACGAAATACTAAAGCTAACTTCTCCAAATAATAAACTCCAGGAGCCAAACACACATGTAAATAAAAAAAACTAAGTCTAAAAACCTCAAACAAACAATAAACCACTTTAATCCATGATTTCAGGTAAGTCAAACCACGAGATACTAAAGATAACTTCTCAAATAATAAATTACAGGAAACGAACACCCACGACAATCTAAAAAACATAGTTCTGAAAACCCTAAACAGCTAATTAACTATTCTAATTAATGATTTCAGGCACGTAAAACCACAAAATACTAAAGTTAACTTCTCAAATAATAAACCCCAGGAGTCAAACACACACGAAAACATAAAAAACCTAGGTCTGAAAATCCCCAAACAGCCAATTAAATATTCTAATTCATGATTTCAGGCATGTCAAACCACGAAATACTAAAGTTAACTTCTCAAATAATAAACCCCAGGAACCTAACACTCACGAAAATCTAAAAAACTAGGTCTGAAAACCCTAAACAGCCAGTTAAATATTCCAATTCATGATTTCAGGCACGTAAAACCACAAAATACTAAAGTTAACTTCTCAAATAATAAACCCCAGGAGTCAAACACACACGAAAACCTAAAAAACAAAGGTCTGAAACATCCCCAAACAGCTAATTAAATATTCTAATTCATGATTTCAGGCAAGTCAAACCACGAAATACTAAAGTTAACTTCTCAAATAATAAACCCCAGGAACCTAACACCAACGAAAATCTAAAAAATTATGTCTGAAAACCCAAACATCTAATTAACTATTCTAATTCATGATTTCAGGCACGTCAAATCACGAATTACTAAAGTTAACTTCTCAAATAATAAACCCCGGGAACCAAACACCCACGAAAATCTAAAAAACCTAGGTCTGAAAACCCAAACAGTTAATTAACTATTCTAATTCATGATTTCAAGCACGTCAAACTACGAAATACTAAAGTTAACTTCTCAAATAATAAACCCCAGGAACCTAACACCCACGAAAATCTTAAAAACTAGGTCTGAAAACCCAAACAGCTAATTAACTATTCTAATTCATGATTTCAGGCACGTCAAACCACGAAATACTAAAGTTAATTTCTCAAATAATAAACTCCAGGAAACAAACACCAACGAAAATCTAAAAAACCTGGGTCTGAAAATCCCCAAACAGCCAATTAAATATTCTAATTCATGATTTCAGGCAAGTCAAACCACGAAATACTAAAGTTAACTTCTCAAATAATAAGCCCCAGGAACCTAACACCCACGAAAATCTAAAAAACTATGTCTGAAAACCCAAACAGCTAATTAACTATTGTAATTCATGATTTCAGGCACGTCAAATCACGAAATACTAAAGTTAACTTCTCAAATAATAAACCCCGGGAACCAAACACCCACGAAAATCTAAAAAACGTAGGTCTGAAAACCCAAACAGTTAATTAACTATTCTAATTCATGATTTCAGGCACGTCAAACCACGAAATACTATAGTTAACTTCTCAAATAATAAACTCCAGGAAACAAACACCCACGAAAATCTAAAAAACCTAGGTATGATTTCTATGTTTGAGATGAATAAAGTTCTTTAGCAATTGACATGTAAAAATATGTCACGAGATGAAACCGAATTAGCGTGTATATTTGAGGTAATGAGATGTGAGTCTCTTCTAGTTGTGAGAAATTTACGTCTAAAACACCGACAGTTTCTTGTTTACATGTGATATCTATCTAATATTCTAATTTAAGGAAAACCGTTACTTGTCATTCGCGAAGATAAATGTTCTGAGGCCTTAATAATAAAAATAGTTTTTATTAAATATAAACCAGGGCGTCTTGGGTAAGTTTTGATATATTCAGTTTCTTTAGTATAAAATCTAGTTTCAACTTGGGACTTTATACAGTTTGAATATCCAATCTATCGATATAACTTCAAGGATGTATGGGTTTTCGATTGCGAATACATTGGCTTGAAGAAATCGGCAAGTGGAGTGATTTTTGAACGTGCGTTTCTACTGTTGACTACAGATCATCAAGAAGTCTCTTGTTACCACTGGTATATAAACTACAATATGTATGACTACAATGAAGACAGGTGGCGTAATACACTATATGTTATAAACAAAATAGGTTTATATAATAGAATGATACTTCCATCCTATAACAAAGGGAAGGATTTATCCTATGTACAAGAGGAAGTTAGAGAGATATGCTGTTTTTTTGGCGTAACAGCACTGTACACAAAAGGGAATGTGCCCACTGATAAACTTTTAATCGACAAATGCAAATCAGATATACCAATATTCAACTTGGAAGATTTTAATTGTGAGGTATTTCCGAGTAAAATACACAACCCAGAGGACGAGGTTCAATTTTTTAGCAAATGGGTACCAATAGATATTCCTTCTCGGGATATGTGTGTGAGATATCCTAGGAAGAAGAAGAACAAACAAATCCGTGATATAGATTGGAATCACAGTGAGTGGATGACAAACAATGATGTATTTTTACAATAGTCACCACACCCATGACTACCCAACGGTCTTTTTAAAGACCACCAATTCTATAAACACTTCGTAACCATGGTAATATGAATCTTTTAGGTTCAATATTTGAAGCTAGCTTCAGTAGAATCTTAGAATAGTAGCGGACACCCTACTGTAGGGCTCATTTGAACGACAATTAAAAGTTCTAGTGTTCTGTTTAAGTGACCAAAAAACTGAAGGGGCAACTATGCCCCATTCAATGCTCAATTTTCCCAAAGTTACACGATCCAAATTTTTAGAAAGCCATTTTGTTCAGCATAGTAGAAATATCTAATAACTTTGTCTTTGAGGATGACTTAATCCCCCACAGTCTCCAGGGGAAGGGCTGCAAGTTATGAACTTTGCCCATTGGTTACATATAGTTTTCGTTATTGGGAAGTATACAGATGTTTTCAGGGCGGACTTTTTCTGATGGGGAAGGGGGTCGGGGGGGGGGGGGAGAATTTAAGTGGGAACATCTTTCCATGGAGGGATTTTGTATGGAAGAAGGGGATTGTCCATGAAGGAAAATCCCCACTCTTTGCGATAAAGTTCTTTAGAACTTTCAAAAGAGATATCTAAAGTATTGAAAGTTCTCTGTTGAAAGTTCTTTAGTACTATCAAAAGAGAGTAAGGAGCGACCCAGCTCAATAGTAATCGAAACTCTAAAAAAAGGAATTTTGATACCAAAAGATACAGCAAAAGAATTAGATTTGTGTGTTGATTTTAAATATATAAGTTGCACGAAGTTTAGTTATACTCGTCAAAAGTTAGGCGCCTGAGAAAATTTGCTACATTTTCGAAAAAAGTGGGAAATACCCTCTAAAAGTCGTAAAACTTTAATAAAAATCACACTATCAGATTCAGCATATCAGAGAACCCCACTGCAGAAGTTTTAAGTTCCTATCTGCAAAAATGTGGAATTTTGTATTTTTTTGCCAGAAGAAAGATCACTGATGCGTGTTTATTTTATTTTTTTTTCCCAGGGGTGATCGTATCAAACCAGTGGTCCAAGAATATTGTGGGAGGGCTCATTCAAACGGAAATTGAAAGTTCTAGTGTGCTTTTTAAAGGACCTAAAAAGGGAGGGCAACTAGGCCCCCTCCCACGCTCATTTTTTTCCGAAGTCACTCGATTAAAATTTTGAGATAGCCATATTCTTCAGCATGGTCGAAAATACAATAAGTATGTCTTTGAGGATGACTTAATCTCCCCACAGTCCCCAGGGAAAGGTCTGCAAGTTATGAACTTTGTCCAATGTTTACATATAGTATTGGTTATTGGGAAGTATACAGAAGTTTTCAGGGCGGACTTTTTCTGAGGGGGGAGGGGGTCGGGGGAGGACTTTACGTGGGAATATCTTTCCATGGAGGGATTTTGTATCGAAGAAGGGGATTGTCCATGAAGGAAAATCCCCACTCTTTATGCTAAAGTTCTTTAGTACTTTCAAAAGAGATATCTAAAGTTTTGAAAGTTCTCTGTTGAAAGTTCTTTAGTACTATCAAAAGAGATATCTAAAGTTTTGAAAGTTCTCTGTTGAAAGTTCTTTAGTACTATCAAAAGAGAGTAAGGAGTGACCCAGCTCAATAGTAACCGAAACTCTAAAAAAACGGAATTTTGATACCAAAAGATAAAGCAAAAGAATTAGATTTGTGTGTTGATTTCAAATATATAAGTTGCACCAAGTTTAGTTATACCCGTCATAAGTTAGGCGCCTGAGAAAATTATTCCGTATATGAAAGGGGCTTTACCCTCCTCAACGCCTCGCTCTTTACACTAAAGTTTGACTCTGTCTCACAACTTAATTTTTTAAAACAATAAAACACTTTAGCGTAAAGAGCGGGGTGTTGAGGAGGGGACAGCCCCTTTCATATACAAAATAATTTCTGTTCGTTTTAAGTTTTAATAAGTTTTAATGTCGCTCCTAACTTTCAGTTAAAAAAAAAAACTTGCTTTTTTAATTTAATTCTCAATAAAGCTTTAGGTCCTTGCTTTAGGTGACCTTGTGTTCAGGTCTCTACTCCTATCTATTCACCTATTGAAACTTGTGGGAATTACAAAATTGAATTCTTTCAAGCCTGTTTTACACGTTAATAGCCTTCTACCTAAATTTATTTCAATCGTGCAAAAGGCGCTAAGTAGCCTTTTGGCATTTTTTTTTACAATTCTTATAATAACACCATTCCTAATTTAATTTTTTTTGGTTACGTGCCTTGGAATTCAAAAATCAAAAATGCACTATAATATTTTTATTAATAGTTAAGTTTTATTTATGTTAGCAAACATTATTTCATTAACAGTCTTTAATAATCATTTATTTTTATTCACGCTAGCAAACATTTTATCATTAATAGCCAGATAAATTTCTCTTTACTAAGTTCAAACACGCTCCAACATTGAATCCAATTCTCATTATTTTCATTAATAGCTGAATAAAATTCTTCTACAATCGATGCAAAACGACAGTTCTAATATTGTGATTTTCAACGGAACTCATCGTATAATGAACTCTAGTCTTAATGGGTATTATTGAAAGTGAAACTAAAGCTTATTCTATTTCCGCCGTAATCACGCGGGCCACGATGAAAACGAGCGCGGAAGTCCCACTAACCTTCATTTAAAAAAGACTAGCATTTGAGAGTGTTTATATTTTGTCTCAATTTCTAATTATGCTACAATGAGCCCCATCTGAAGTTTATACGACCCCCCATTCCATAAATAGCTCATATGTGGCCAGGAATTGACTGACAACCTTGTCCTCAGGACACTGAGGGGTTAGGTCAAGCCAGCCGGCACTATTATATGTTCTTGTGACTATTTTGAGCAAAATCGCTATCTCACAATTTTAATAAAATTCGCTTGGTGAAGAGGGATAGTTGGGGAGGAGGGGGAGGGCTAGCAGTCCTCCATCACGTTCGACTCTTAAAAGATTAAATAAAAAAACAAGTTTTTTTTAACTGAAAGTAAGGAACGACAGTAAAACTTTAACGAACAGAAATTATTCCGTATATGAAAGGGGCTGTCCCCTCCTCAACGCCTCGCTCTTTCCGCTAAAGTTTGACTCTGTCTCACAATTTTATTTTTTAAAACAATAAAACACTTTAGCGTAAAGAGCGAGGCGTTGAGGAGGGGACAGCTCCTTTCATATGCGAAATAATTTCTATTCGTTTTAATGTCGCTCCTTACTTTCAGTTAAAAAAAATCTTTTAAAATTTAATTCTCAATAAAGCTTTAGGTCCTTGTTGACCTTGTCTTTTTTAACTGAAATTAAATAAAAAAAAAAAGTTTTTTTTTAACTTAAAGTAAGAAACGACGGTAAAACTTAAAACGAACAGAAATCATTCGGTTTATGAAGGGGGCTGTCCCCTCCTCAACGCCTCGCTCTTTTCGCTTAGTTTTTTTATTGTTAAAAAAAATAGAGTTGTGAGAAAGTCAAGCTTTAGCGTAAAGAGCGAGGCGTTGAGGAGGGGACAGCTCCCTTCATATACGGAATAATTTCCGTTCGTTTTAAGTTTTACTGTCGTTCAATACTTTCAGTTAAAGAAAACTTGTTATTTTTATTTAATTTTTTAAAATTTTTGAATTAATGCAGGTTTTGATTTTGTCTCATGATTTTGTGTCATATGAAAGGGGCTGTCCCCTCCTCAACGTCTCGCTCTTTACGCTGAGGTTTTTTGTTCCTTTAAAAGTAGAGTTGAGAGAAAGAGTCAAACTTTAGCGTAAAGAGTGAGGCGTTGAGGAGGGGACAGTCGCTCTTTTCTTTTAGAAAAAAAAACTTTTTTTTATTTAATTTCTGAAAGTTTTTTAATTAATGCAGGTTTTAATTTTGGCTCATTGTACATGAATAATTAAAACGAAATTTGCATATTAATTTTACTTTTTTTGGTTAAATAGCTTTCTCGAAAGTTGTTTAATTTTACTTACAAACATCTTTATTAGTAATAAATATACGTAACTTACGAATTAACTTACGTAACGAACTTCTATAGGTATATATTTTTAATACGTATATTATGGGGTTGACCACCTAGTCAACATCTCGTTCTTTACGCTAAAGTCCGAATTTTGTTCCAATTCTTTAAAAATGACTCATTAATCACAAAAACCGTTAATTAGAATAAATAACTCTTATGAAAGTACTAAAGACACTTTAGCGTAAAGAGTGATGTATTGACTAGGGGGCAAACCGAAACATATGCTTAATAATTTCTGTTCGTTTTAAGTTTTGATGTTGCTCCTAGCTTTCAGACTTTGAGACAGCCATTTTGTTCAGCATGGTCAAAAATATGATAACAATGTCTTTTAGGATGACTTAATCCCCTGAAGTCCCCGGGGGGAGGGCTGAAAGTTATGAACTTTACCCAATATTAACATATAATATTAGTTATTGGGAAGTATACAAACGTTTTCAAGGGGGATTTTTGCTGGTAGGGGGGCGGGGGGTGGGGGATTATATGGGAGGATCTTTCCATGAAGAAAGTTTTCATGGGAGAAGGGACATTGCTATACAGGGGGCGCCGTATTTCCCTGCATTATTAAGGGAACTTTAACTTAAAGCGCAAGGTATTGACTTGGGGGTGAGCCCCCTAATATACGTATTAAAAATCTATGAATATAGAAGTTCGTTACGTAAGTTAATTCGTAAGCTACGTATATTTATTACTAATAAACACGTTCGTAAATAAAATTAAACAAGTTTCGAGAAAACCATTTAACCAAATAAAAGTAAAATTAATACTCATATTTTTTTTTAAATATTCATGTACGGTGAGACAAAATCAAAACCTGCATTAATTCAAAAATGTTAAAAAATTAAATAAAAATAACAAGTTTTCTTTAACTGAAAGTATTGAACGACAATAAAACTTAAAATGAACGGAAAGTATTCCGTATATGAAGGGGGCTGTCCCCTCCTCAACGCCTCGCTCTTTACGCTAAAGCTTGACTTTCTGACAACTCTATTTTTTTTAACAATAAAAAAACTTAGCGAAAAGAGCGAGGCGTTGAGGAGGGGACAGCCCCCTTCATAAACCGAATAATTTCTGTTCGTTTTAAGTTTTACCGTCGTTTATTACTTTTAGTTAAAAAAAAAAATGTTTTTTTTATTTAATTTCAGTTAAAAAAGACAAGGTCAACAAGGACCTAAAGCTTTATTGAGAATTAGATTTTAAAAGATTTTTTTAACTGAAAGTAAGGAGCGACATTAAAACGAATAGAAATTATTTCGCATATGAAAGGAGCTGTCCCCTCCTCAACGCCGCACTCTTTACGCTAAAGGGTTTTATTGTTTTAAAAAATAAAATTGTGAGACAGAGTCAAACTTTAGCGGACAGAGCGAGGCGTTGAGGAGGGGACAGCCCCTTTCATATACGGAATAATTTCTGTTCGTTTTAAGTTTTACTGTCGTTCCTTACTTTCAGTTAAAAAAAAAACTTGTTTTTTTATTTAATCTTTTAAGAGTCGAACGTGATGGAGGGCTGCTAGCCCTCCCCCTCCTGCCCAACTATCCCACTTCACCAAGCAAATTTTATTAAAATTGTGAGATAGAGATTTTGCTCAAAATAGTCCAAAGAACATATAATAGTGCCGGCTGGCTTGACCTAACCCCTCAGTGTCCTGAGGACAAGGTTGTCAGTCATTTCCTGGCCACATATGAGCTATTTATGGAATGGGGGGTCGTATAAACTTCACTCGCTCGTAATTGCTAATCACTTTAACGGAATAATTTACGTTCGTTTAAATTTTAATGTCACTCCTTACTTACAGTTAAAAAAAACTTGTTTATTTTTTATTTTTGTAGGCAGGAGAGAGAGGGAGCTGATGCCTCACAGAGTGTATTTAAATCTCATTATATCATAACTGTCATTGAGCCTTACATTAATTATCGAACGTGTTTTGGGGAGGGGCAGGGGATGAGAGGTCAACAACAATATCTAATGCCTCTTAAATCCGTGGAATATTTTGTTCTACGTCTTCATTATTGGAACTGGGAGGGGGATTATAGTGCTCCTCCTTTTGTTACAATTCTTCTACATAGCAAAAAGCGTTATAGTAATGTGCCTACAGGAACAGAGGTGATGGAAAAGGCGAGACGGGCGTCTTGAGCCTAGCCAGAAACTTTCTTCGGTCTGGGAAAGGGGCGGGTGAGTTCCACTAGAAGCTTTGTTTTCTGTTATTTTAACTGGTGATACTTTTGTTTTCCTATTTTTAGCCTTTCAAAATGTTTCAATATGTTTACACAAAAGCGTACAATGAATTTTAAAATTAGAGAACAACATTTTAGTGATTTTGATGGCTTCAGTCGCATAGAATATCGAAAGTCAAAAAGAATTTAGACATGTCTTAGCAATAATAGGCAACCCCCCTTCTTTCCTTCCCATGCTTTGTTATTTTTTGAAACTTTCAAATTTTGTAAAATTTGCATTAAGAAAGTATTCACCGAAATGACTCTTCGTCGAAAATTTTGACGAAGCATTCAAATTTTGTTCAAAATTATAATTAAACAGCAATGTTTGAAGTCTTGGCCAAAAAAAAGAAAAGGAAAATTAACATGGGAAAATAATTAACAACTTATAATTATTAATTTATCACTAAAAAATTGCAAATTTATGGGGCTGGTGTCCGACATTAAATTTTGATCAGGCCTGGGCTTGATTTGAAAACAATCAAAACTTAAATAGCAATAAAACATTTTTTCAAAGCCAAAAGTAAGAACTCTTTGTCGATCTGGTTCTATTTTGATGCGTAGACCTTGCAATATTGATGCCTTAAGCCTTTTTGATCTTTCTATACCAGTTTCTGAAGGTAAAAGAATAAAAATCCGCTCGGTTCTCTGACCTCTTGTTCTCTTTTTATCTGATCTGAGACTTTATCTGATCTAGGAGATCAAATTTCTGCTGGAACACATAATCATAGAAAATATTTACCAAATAAAGTAGATAAGACTATATTTATGTACCCTATCCGGTTCTCGGAATAGCAAATTATATATTTGCTATATTATATAGCGAAATTATATATTTCCATTATATATTTAATTTCTGTTCGTTTTAAGTTTTGATGTTGCTCCTAGCTTTCAGTTGAAAAAATTGCTGTTTTTTTTTTTTTTTTTTTTAAATTTCTGATCGTTTTTTTAAATAATTCTAGGAAATTCGGCGACCCCTTCATAGGAATGTCCCTTCCCCCATAAGAACTTCATCCATGGAAAGATCTTTCCACTTTACCTCCGACCCACCCATCCCCACTACCATAAAAAATCCCCCCTGAAAATGTCTGCATACTTCCCAATAACCAAGACTATATGTAAACATTGGGCAAAGTTCATAACTTTTAGTCCTTCTTTCGGGGACTTTGAGGGATTAAGTCATCCTCTAAGACGTAAATATTATAATTTTTGACCATGCTGAACAAAATGGCTACCTAAAAATTTTGATCCGGTGACTTTGGGAAAAAAATTAATGTGGGAGGGGGCCTAGTTGCCCTCCATTTTTTGGTAACTTAAAAAGGGCACCAGAACTTTTAATTTTAGTTCTAATGAGCCCTCCCGCCATATTCTGGGACCACTGGGTCGGTACGATCACCCCTGGGGAAAAAAAATAAATAAACACGCATCCGTGATCTTTCTTCTGGCAAAAAATACAGAGTTCTACATTTTTGCAGATAGGAGCTTGAAACCTACAGTAGGGTTCTCTAATACGCTGAATCTGATGGTGTGATTTTCATTATGGTTATATGACTTTAAGAAGGCGTTCCTCCTTTTTTTCGAAAATCATACAAATTCTCTCAGGCGCGTAACTTTTGATGGGTATGACTAAACTTGATGAAACTTATATATTTTACATCAGCATACAAATCTGATTCTTTTGATGTATCTATTGTTATCAAAATTTTGTTTTTTAGAGTTAAAGTTACTATTGAGCCGGGGCACTCTTTACTTACAGTTTGTTACCGCGAACTGTTTGATTAAAGGCAGCGCAACAGCACTGTCTAAGTAAAGAACGATGTTGGCGAATATATTATAATTTTTTGGTTTGTCTTAGACCAGGGCTTTTCGTATAAAAGAAGTTGTCGTAGAAACTTGGAAAAGGGCTCATTCGGTTCGAAATTAAAAGGGCTAGTGCCCTTTTTAATAGTCAAAAGTGATTGGAGGGCAACAAACCACCCTTCCAAGCTCACCAGTTTCCAAAAAACATATAATCAAATTTTTAGATAGCCGTTTTGTTCAACGTAGTTTAATGGTCCACAAATTATGTGTTTTAGGATGACAACGTAAGTGAAGCTGCCCACCTGATCAATCTTTTCATTACCCAACGTCACCTTTTCATCTTCACTTATTCCTAGCCTTTGTGACTTATTCTTCCTAACATTAATGTTCAAACCAAATCTAGCACCCTGAACTCGCAAAACCTCTAAAACTTCATTCATTTTGCTCACACTTTCATCTAGGATGCTTAAATCATCAGCATAATCCAAGTCCAGGTGACCTTTTCCTCCCCATTTGATTCAGTGGTCTTCCATTGCCTTTCCTGTGCTCCTTAAAACAAAGTCCATCAAAATAATCCATACAAAGGGGGATAGAACACAACCCTGCTTAACTCTTGATTTAATACAAAACCAGCTGCTAACCTCATTTCCTATCTTAACCTTAGCAGTGTTATTCTCGTACATAGCACTAATCGCTTTAATGTATTTGTCTGGTATACCATACAAGGATAATACCTTTACTAAAGCTCTTCTATCAACAGAATCGAACGCTTGCTCATTATCTATAAAACTGAGGACCAAAGGTGTTTGAAAACTCAGGCACTTCTCAATTATTAGCCTAAGAGTAAAAATTTGGTCGACACATCCTCTATCTTTTCTAAAAAACCGCACTGATGACGGAGAAGACGAAGAACGAAGAACAGAGATGATGAAGAAGTGGGGAATTTTACTTGTTTTTCTGGGTACTTTACTTGTTTGTCTGGATCACCAAGTGTGGTAGATTATTATTGTTTGGTTGGGTTGAATCTGTGGCCAATGTGTTACAAGTTTAGAGTGATGGGTTGTGTAGGGTCGGACTACGTCCTAATTGCTCTTAATCTGGGTTTTACTGGGTCCCAGAGGTCTATATGCGAGATAAGGGTTAGGGGTTGGCAAAGAGAAGGGGAGATAAGTAGATTTACAAAGAATGATCTTTATATTAGAAAACCGATAAAAATAGTTAAGGAGACAGAAGGGATAGTAAACCAAGGGATAATAAGAGGTAGTAGTCAGGAGCTAATAGAAGGGTGTGAGAAATTTTGTAAAATTGGTAAGGTGGAGGAGAGTATAACGAGACTGAACAAGGCAGTGTGTGATATATCCGTAGAAGTAGGAGGAATTGATAAAATTAGGGTGAGGAGGTCAGAGGAGAGGGAAGGGAATGTGGAAAGGAAAAAGTTAAAAGCTAGGCTACAAGAAGCGTAAAATTTGGTCAGGCTCCAGAGACAATGGACTTTTGATAATATTTTAGTGACATACCAAAGAATTAGGAGAGAGTATAAGAAAGTGTAAGAAGATGAAAGAATAAGAAGATATTAAGGAGATAGAGCAGGTATAAAAGGATAAGGATAGCAAAGTTTTTTGGAAGAAGGTTTTCAAGTTCTACCAGAAGAGAGACAAGCCAAGATATGGGGAGACACCTGGTAGAGTGAATTAAAGAGGCAGGAGACAACGGAAAATGAGTGTGTATTGGAAGATAAATGGAAGGAGAGTATCAAATATCAAGTTTATGGCACTATGAAGGAAGAAGATGATGCTTTAATCGAGCCAGTTAGGGTAGAAGAAGCATGGAAAAGTTGAAAAGAGATGAAGGGATGTTCAGCACCTAGTCCTGATGGTATTCCAGCAGTTCTATGGAAGTATAGTAGAAGTGTGACATTATATATTACTACTTTGATATTTACAGTAGTTCTTCGAAACTCTAAAAAACGGAATTTTGATACCAATAGATACATTAAAAGAATCAGATTTTAATGCTAATTTTAAATATATAAGTTTCATCAAGTTTAATCTTACCCATAAAAAGTTAAGTGCCTGAGAAAATTTGCCTGATTTTCAAAAAAGTGGGAAAGAATCCCTAAAAATTATAGAACATTAATAAAAATCATCAAAATAAAAACCTGCATTAATTCAAAAACATTCAAAAATTAAATAAAAAAAACAAGTTTTTTTTTAACTGAAAGTAAGGAGCGATATTAAAACTTAATACGAACAGAAATTATTCCGTACATGAAAAGGGCTGTCTCCTCCTCAACGCCTCGCTCTTTACGCTAAAGTTTTTTATTGTTAAGAAAAAGTTGTGAGAAAGAGTCAAACTTTAGCGTAAAGAGCGAGGTGTTAAGGAGGGGACCGCCCCTTTCATATACGGAATAAATTCTGTTCGTTTTAAGTTTTAATGTCGCTCCATACTTTTCAAACAGTTCGTGGTAATGAACTGTAAGTAAGGAGTGACTCGGCTCAATGGTAACCGAAACTCTAAAAAACCGAATTTTGATACCAATAGATACATCAAAAGAATCAAATTTTAATGCTCATTTCAAATATATAAGTTTCATCAAGTTTAGTCTTCATCAAAAGATACGCACCTGTGGATATTTGGCTGATTTTAGAGAAAAGGGGGAAAGACCCCCTAAAAGTTATAGAACCTTGATGATAATCATACCGTCATATTCAGCGTATCAGAGAACCCTACTGTAGAGGTGTCAAGCACTTATCTACAAAAATATGGAATTTTGCATTTTTGCCAGAAGAAAGATCACGGATGCGTGTTAATTTGTTTTTGTTTTTTTTTCCAGGGGTGATCGTATTGATCCAATGGTCCTAGAATATCGTGGGAGGGCTCATTGGAACGGAAATTAAAAGTTCTATTGCCTTTTTTAAGTGACAAAAAAAAATTGAGGGAAACTAGGCCACCTCACACGCTCATTTTTCCCCCAAAGTCACCCGATCAAAACTTTGAGACAGCCATTTTGTTCAGCATGGTCAAAAATATGATAACAATGTCTTTTAGGATGACTTAATCCCCTGAAGTCCCCGGGGGGAGGGCTGAAAGTTATGAACTTTACCCAATATTAACATATAATATTAGTTATTGGGAAGTATACAAACGTTTTCATGGGGGATTTTTTCTGGTAGGTGGGCGGGGGGTTGGGGGTTATATGGGAGGATCTTTCCATGAAGAAAGTTTTCATGGGAGAAGGGACATTGCTATACAGGGGGCGCCGTATTTCCCTGCATTATTAAGGGAACTTTAGCTTAAAGAGCAAGGTATTGACTGGGGGGCGAACCCTCTTATATACGCATTAAAAATCAATGAATATAGAAGTTCGTTACGTAAGTTAATTCGTAAGCTACGTATATTTATTACAAATAAAAACGTTCGTAAATGAAATTAAACAGGTTTCGAGAACACCATTTAACTAAAAAAATTAAAATTAATATGCAAATTTTGTTTTATATTCATGTACGGTGAGACAAAATCAAAACCTGCATTAATTCAAAAATGTTAAAAAATTAAATAAAAATAACAAGTTTTCTTTAACTGAAAGTATTGAACGACAATAAAACTTAAAATGAACGGAAAGTATTCCGTATATGAAGGGGCTGTCCCCTCCTCAACGCCTCGCTCTTTACGCTAAAGCTTGACTTTCTGACAACTCTATTTTTTTTAACAATAAAAAAACTTAGCGAAAAGAGCGAGGCGTTGAGGAGGGGACAGCCCCCTTCATAAACCGAATGATTTCTGTTCGTTTTAAGTTTTACCATCGTTTCTTACTTTAAGTTAAAAAAAAACTTGTTTTTTTTATTTAATTTCAGTTAAAAAAGACAAGGTCAACAAGGACCTAAAGCTTTATTGAGAATTAGATTTTAAAAGATTTTTTTAACTGAAAGTAAGGAGCGACATTAAAAAGAATAGAAATTATTTCGCATATGAAAGGAGCTGTCCCCTCCTCAACGCCGCGCTCTTTTCGCGCAAGTGTTTTTTTGTTTTAAAAAATAAAATTGTGAGACAGAGTCAAACTTTAGCGTACAGAGCGAGGCGTTGAGGAGGGGACAGCCCCTTTCATATACGGAATAATTTCTGTTCTTTTTAAGTTTTACTGTCGTTCCTTAATTTCAGTTAAAAAAAAAACTTGTTTTTTTATTTAATCTTTTAAGAGTCGAACGTGATGGAGGGCTGCTAGCCCTCCCCCTCCTGCCCAACTATCCCACTTCACCAAGCAAATTTTATTAAAATTGTGAGATAGAGATTTTGCTCAAAATAGTCCAAAGAACATATAATAGTGCCGGCTGGCTTGACCTAACCCCTCAGTGTCCTGAGGACAAGGTTGTCAGTCATTTCCTGGCCACATATGAGCTATTTATGGAATGGGGGGTCGTATAAACTTCACTCGCTCGTAATTGCTAATCACTTTAACGGAATAATTTACGTTCGTTTAAATTTTAATGTCACTCCTTACTTACAGTTAAAAAAAACTTGTTTATTTTTTATTTTTGTAGGCAGGAGAGAGAGGGAGCTGATGCCTAGAGTGTGATTTTGATGGCTTCAGTCAAATAGAATATCGAAAGTCAAAAAGAATTTAGACATGTCTTAGCAATAATAGGCGACCCCCCTTCTTTCCTTCCCATGCTTTGTTATTTTTTGAAACTTTCAAATTTTGTAAAATTTGCATTAAGAAAGTATTCACCGAAATGACTCTTCGTCGAAAATTTTGACGAAGCATTCAAATTTTGTTCAAAATTATAATTAAACAGCAATGTTTGAAGTCTTGGCCAAAAAAAAGAAAAGGAAAATTAACATGGGAAAATAATTAACAACTTATAATTATTAATTTATCACTAAAAAATTGCAAATTTATGGGGCTGGTGTCCGAGATTAAATTTTGATCAGGCCTGGGCTTGATTTGAAAACAATCAAAACTTAAATAGCAGTAAAACATTTTTTCAAAGCCAAAAGTAAGAAGCAATATCGAAATATAAGCAATTGAAATATGCCATTTATGTGGGCAAGTCCCTCCCTCTCAACTCCTCACTCCTTACACACGTTGGCTTTAATTTCTGTGAACTATTCTGAATTATTTCTAGCTCGGGATTAAAAAACTTAACTACTGTATTGCACCTCCATTGTTGAAAAAATACTGGAGGGGTACCCTCTTTTAACCGATTTGCTTTATAAAATAATGAAATTTAAATTTGGCACGTATATTCTCTCTAATTATTAGTATAGAATAAATTCCTATGAAAATAACGGAATATTATGCCGTAAGACTGCAACGTTCTGTTTTCAATATAAATAAAAGGAAACTATTTTTTAACAGAAGTAAAACGCAAAGTTGAAGCTTAAAACCTACATTAATTATTGTTTTGCAGTTAATGCACCCTGTATATACAAAACAAATAATACGACTCATCACATTACTTAATTAATTCATAAAAATAGGATGTTTTTTGGAAAAAGCAAACCCATCCCAAGAAAAGCATGTTCTTTTAGTAATAGGAATATTATTAACTAACCACCAGATAATAAACGGCTATAATAAGGCTTTCGATGGATTAAATTAAATTATTTTAAATCAAAACTCGATGGGTTTTACACCGTCAATGAAATAAGTAACTTTTAGTGTGCAATTTAAATTCTCTCAGAAACTCAAGTAATTTCATTTAGAAAAAAAAAATATTGTCTTAAAGCTCCTTTCCTTTCTCCGTTGAAAGTTTTTTTTTTTTTTATTTAGCTCGTTAAACAGGACTAACGATGCTACACCTATGTTATTAGGCATCCCGTCACCTAGACATATTTTTTTTTTTTTTTTTTAGCCCCTCGGCTAGTATCTAACAAAAAGAATTTGAAGGGACTGTTTGCTTACACTCTTTTTATAGATTGCAGTCAAGGATCAGAATTTTAAAATATTTCATGTGTTAAAATATTAAGACTGTTTCAAAACATCAACAATTGTATAGAATCAAATACCGTTCGGCCAAAAGGTCCAAAAGACGGAGAGTCAGACTCTCCGAGCCTAAGCGGTAAAATTATGTCCAAAGTAGAAGCATCGCCGACCTGTTCAGTCCAAATTTGGCACATTTCATATTCATAGGGTTTTTCTCCTTTGCGTGTTCCGATATGCACAGTCAAGCTTTTATTCTGAGAAAAATTCTTTTGGCCTCCCCCAGGCTACTCAACGCGTCCCCAGGTGGCAATAGGGAAACACCCTACAGATATGTAGGGTATCTCCATAGAAGGCACGGACAAAGGGGGGGGGGCTTGTCCCTGGGATCCAAAATAGAAACCGGGACACCCTCGCCCGGGGCCGTCAATACAGGTGGAGGAGAAAGAAGGCCCGTCAAATGTACACTCAGTAGGACCCACCGGTGTGTGCACTCGTCCTGTGAGTTACAAACTCTCTCCCAGTAGTAGGTTAAATTGCATGATGACGCAGAATGGTGACGCAGAACACCATCGTTGGAGGATCCTCTATAGGAGAACGACTGCGGCAGGGCGTAAAATCCAGTTCCAATGACAACAGCCTCTGCGAAGGGATTTCTCGACACTTTTGGGGTACCTGCAAGACTGGGGACCTTGACGTTAACTCTATTCTCCCTTGAAGAGTGGCACCTCTCAAGGAAATTACAGCCTAGTAAAGGACAAAGCATTCGCAAAGGATTTCGATAAATGGATACTCTTTCTGGGTTTGGTCAATTTTGGCGGGCATTTTCATGCCGCAAAATCTCTTTCTACCATGGGCTGCCTCCCTGTAGTAGCATAATATTTGTAGGCATGAATATATAATGAGTTGAAGGTATAGTCTTCAGATTGTCTGTGCAGGATTTCGACTCTTGTTGATAGAAGAGCATCGCCAAGAACTGAATTTTTTTTTTTTTTTACCAAGATGGGCCTAGGATTGCAGAAATCCTCCTTTCATGCTGGAGGTCCCAGGGACTTTTTTCTGTCTGGTTCTAAGCCGACTTAAGCACTTCAATGTAAACAGGAGAAGATGTGTTGGCCCCCATCTTGCACTGGTATACGGAACCATTACTTTTCCTGAGGCAAAAATAATTTTATTTATTTAGAGAATATGAAAATTGGAACTTGGAATATTACGACGTTAAAAATGACTATCGTATGGACATTTTGAAACAGGATGCTGAAATGGATACTGAAAAAGGAATTAAAAATATAAAAAGAATTTTCAAGGGAGCAGGTTAAAAACACTAGAGGGAATTGTTAGTATTTTCAGTGAGAAAATCAAAGGAAATAACAGCCTTTGGCCTGTCATATTGCATACACTCTCTCAACCGTACAATATAGAAATTGGAGCCTCTCCCACCGCTTTAGTCTCTTCTTTCAAAGCATCACTTAGAGAAAACAAAGGAGCAGTTTCCATGAACTGTCTGTCATTCCTCAGCCACATAAACGGAATCTCTTTGCCAAACCCATGTAGAAGGAAAGTTGTGTAACAGACAAGATTTGGGTGAGCAAAAGGAAGCAGTTTGTTGGTTTTAGTCCCAATCTTATAAACAATGGCTTCGATGTCCCAAGTTGCACTTGGAATGGTTGGCTTAGACTCTCTGTGCAGGTAGACCTTGTGGTGCTCAGGAATACAATGATAAAGTAAAAACACTAACATGTCAGTACCGTCACTGATAACAACAGTGCCCCAAGTCTTCAAAACCTCAACAGCTGTAGGCACAATAAGCATGTCAGCATCAGCTTTAGCTTGGATGAATCTCTGACCTTTGCCTCGAAAAAAATCAGAACGTAAATTGACGAAACGAGCTTCATTCTTTTTGCACGAAAGAAATTCATCTTTTTTGGTGGTCAGTCTCATTTCTGGGCTAAAGAATACTTGCCGTCAAGTAAGACGGTTTTGCTTTATATGAAATATATCTTATGTCGAAGCAGCAGTGTCGTAGCCATCAAAGACAATAATGGTGTCTGGATGTTTGGCCAAAATGTGGTTCTAGTATCGGTTTAAAATGTCCATATATGTTTCTCTCTTCGCCCAGGGAATCCTGTGAGGCATAGCGCCCAAGTCGAAAACGTATTTGTAATCCAGACTATGGTTTTCCTCAATAGTATTAATTTCTGGAAGTCTCTTGATAGCTTTTGGTAGCTCTGATTTACTTAGCTTTCGGGACGTGCCAGAATCATCAAAAAGCAACGCAGGATAGGAGCATAGTTCATATTTAAATGAAAATTCTTCGTCCATATACCGTCTTTTGGATACAGTTAGGAGACGCTGAAGCAGCAATGAAGGGTCTAAACGGTGGATTTCTCCCCTATTTTTTGCTTCGTAATCATAAGGGTTACCAGATCCTTTCGTTTAAACAAAAGCTACTTCAGAAATATCCCTAGCATTATGTCAAGAATCTTTTTACCGACTTCTGCTTCTTTGTTGGGGGTTCATATTTTCTGCAGCAGCCATGCCAGTAGCAAAGCTTTGAAGCAATAGCGGATCACCATCGAAAAGAGACGACTGCTTGAGAAAGTCAGTAGCTATTTTTGTGTATTTACAGTCCCTCTGCTGCCTTGAAATACCAGATTTTTTGTGTTCGTCGATTGTGTAATAGAAAACATCCGTCAGTTTTTACATCAGAAGATTAACTTGAGAACAGGCTGGACGTCACATTATCCTCTGAAGTCTCTGTACTTTCGTCATTCCTCTACTTCAAGTCAATCTGGTTACCGTTTTTAAACTTCTCATCAGTCCTTGTTCTATGATCAAATCTGTAGATATCCCCCCCCCCCTCCAAAAAAAATCTATCTGATCTTCTCACAATGTGTATGTCGTTTTCGAAAGACTGGACAAGTGATGGGATTCTATGTTCAAGTCTATTCATCTGCTGTAGCTACAGCCTCACCGACTTCGTATAGTTGTTGTAACCAACCACTACGAGGTAAGAGCATGTCGGAAATTTTTTACAAATGAAGATTCCAAACACCAATGTTCAAGGTGCCAACAAAAATGACGTACCTAAAACAGCTTTTGCGGTTCAACTTTTGAGACGATCAATCAATCCAACCAGGAATTTTCCCTCGAGTAATGAAGGCTAGATTTCCCTCTAACTAATTTTTCTGAAATTTTTCCCCAAAGGGGGTCTGATCAATTGGGAGTGTCCAGTTCAACCACTGTCCGGTTCCACCCCGACCTCCCCTGTGTAAAACCGGGTTTCACGTGCATTAGAAGCTGATCACTCTAGTGTTTCAATAACCACAATCCGTTCAGATGCTTTTAACAGCGTCACAAGACATTCTTGTCATATCGTACGTATAATTATAAAGTTACGGTTATAAACCGCAAATCTCAGTAATTCTAGTAGGGAAGCAGTATTTTTGATGGCTAATAGTAAAACACACCCTTCACGTCCTTTCACTATTTAGCTATGATCCGATTTCAGCTTGGCAAAACCTACTTTGAATCTTAAATGTAACTAAAAAGCTAACTAGAAGCCAAAATTGAATAGTAAGCTTATTGCTTATATTGTTCTTTCTAACTCAAATGTCGGCAAAATGGGTCAGATTGTTCTTGCACGAGATCCATAATCTTTCTTCTGGCAAAAAAAAATGCATAATTCCCCATTTCTCAGACGGAGGCTTGAAACCTATCCAATAGGGTTCTCTGATACGCTGAATCTGATGGTACGATTTTATTAAGATTCATTGACTTTTTGAAGGTTTTTTTCCCCTTTTTTGATATTCAGGTAAATTCTCTCAAGCTCGCAGTTTTCGATGGGTAAGACTAAACTTAATGCATCTTTTATGTTGGGTATCAGCATAAAAAGCCAATCGGATTGATGCATTAAAATAATCTGTTTTTTTAGTTTCGGTTACTCTAAATCCTATTCACTTCTTACTCAAAATTCTTTACCATGTACTGTTTGATTAATGTTGACCCCGATTAGGCTATATTTATCGAAAATCTAAGCAGTTTCAGAATAAAGAAAAAGCTTCAAAAGAGGATCGTAATTAAAAGTATGTGCTTCAAATTAAACATTTCAGAGAGCTCTGTATCAGAGTTTATAATGTTATAACTGCGAAAATGTATATTCTAGTAATTTTTCTGAGAAGGGTGATCACAGATCTGTGCTTTTTCAGGTTGATAAGTGGTTTTAGAATACCATCTTCACAAACTGTTAATGTTTTTATTCATTTTGTATAATTTCACTTTCTATTACGGGTCTTTCATGTAAACACGGAAATGGAACTATCATTTGAGCTCATCTTTATTCGGAGAAATGTGATTTAACTAAGTTTGCAATATAGATGTTATGGGTAAACAGTCCGCCTCTTATTTCAGAATATTTAATTTTTAATAGTAATTATACTGTATATACTTCTCGGTAGGGGCCTCAACCAGGCCACTCAAAGTGTCCCCAGATGGTGGATAGGAGAACGCCCACAAATACGTACGGTACCTCCAAAGAAGGTGCGGACAAAAGGAGAAAAAGTGTCTTGTTATCCATAATATAAACTGGGGTAGCCTCACCCGAGGGCCATAAACACAGGTGAAGGAGGCAGAAGGCCCCTCAAATACAAACTCAGCAGGGCCAACCAATGTGTGCATATGTTCTGTGAGTTACAAATCTTCTCCCTGTAAGGACTAAATTGCATGATGACGCAAAAAACAATCGTGAGTGGATCCTCTATAGGAGGACAATTGCGGCAGGGTGAAGATCCAGATCTATGTACATTGGCCTCTGCAAATGGCTGTCTCAACCCTGTCAGGGTATCCGCAAGACCGGGGACCTTTTTGAAAAATTGGTGCCTTCCGAGGAAACTATAGCCCAGTAACCGACACAGCATTCCCACGGAATTCTGGTTAATTAATAGATTTTTTCTGGTCTTGGTCTAATTGGAAGGGGGTTTATAGGCTGAAAAACTTTTTTTTAGCTAATTTTTTTGCTATGGGTTACCTCCCCGTAGTAGCAATATACATGTAGGCATGAATATATAATGAGTCAGAGGTAATAAAGCATGATATTGTCTCTGCAGGATTTCGACTCTTGTTTATAGAAGAGCATCACCAAGTGCTGAAACCCATGTTGCGACTAAGATGGGCCCAAGAAGGCAAAAAACTTCCATTCAACTAAATGTCCCAGGGACTTCTTGTTGTTTGGATCTAAACCGGCTTAAACACTTCGTTGTAGACCCGAGAAGATGTGTTGGTCCATGTCCTGCAGTGGTTTCTGGGACCATTGCTTTTCCTGAGGCCAAAATAATGTCGATGATTTAAAGAAATGTCAATGATATGATAATGTCATTTATATTTGCATCCTGGAATATTCCGAAGTTAAGAAAAATCTGTTGTATCTACATTTTGACTGACAAATTCAGACCCTTCGAACTACAATTATTGGGAGTTTCAGGAAGTTATATCCCAGGGGTAAGAAACATGAAGTTATGTGATGTAGAATTTATTTACTCAGACAGGAAGGATGGGGTACATAGATAGGGAGTAGGTCTCATGATGAATAAGGAAGTTGCTAAGTTCTATTTAGGCAAGGAGGGTATTAGTAATACAATACTAATCGCTTATTTTATGAATAACAAGTGCAGGATATCAGTCACAGTAGTATATGACCCTGTAGAATCGACGACGGAGATACTAGTAACTCATACCAATTTTACTGATAGTTATAGGGACAAATAGACAGGGTCCAAGGTAAAATATGGAGTTTTTAGTAGGAGATTTTAACACCCAGGTTGGTAGAAAAAGCAATAGATGATGTTCTAGTCTATGTAAATTTGGTGTAGGGAAAGAAAACAGTAGTGGCTACAGACAGCTACAATTTTCTTGGTATAACAATCTAGCTATAACAAATACAGTATTTGGTCATAAAATGGATCAAAAGTTAACATTGTTCTCACTTGATGGTAAGACAGCTAAAATTATTGATTATGTTCTTGTAAACCGACGACTGGCAGGTATAGTTGGAGCGTTATTATTGAAGTGAAAAGTACAGATTGCCATCTAGTGGTGTCTAAGGTTAATTTAAAGCTTAATTATTAGAAGGATAGCAACCTTCCGGGAAGCTATGAGGTTGGTGGACTCTAGGATGAGAATTTTATATGCATTTTCCAGGAGCAGTTGAATGTTGTACTGGGGGGTTTAAAATTTGTCAATGTAAAAGATGGATGGAATAATTTTAGGAAAATAATTTGTGAAATGGCTGATGGTGTCTTAGGGAAGAAAGTTAAGAACACAGTAAGGAGCATTATTGAAAAGGTTTTACATTTGATAGAAAGTAGAAGGGGCTTGTGCAAGAATTATCTGAGTAATAGATCATATAAAAATAAGAGGAATGTAAAGAAATTGGGGAAAATCATTATTACCGAGGATCTGGAAGATGTAATTAGACGTCATAATTGTAAAATATTGTAGTGACATGTTAATAAATTAAGATGGAGTAGTCAATCTGGACTTTTCCTAGTTAAAGACAGGAGTGGGGCCACAATTAGTGATCAGGAAAGAGTTAAATAGAGATGGGCAGAAAATTTTGGGAATATGCTAAACCGGCCTCCCCCAGGCCATTCAGCGTGTCCCCAGGTGGGGGGACCTTGTTGTACCATTGAAGAAATATTTGTAGTAATAGAAAAGATTTGCTCGTGGCGATAGAGATTTCTCCTATAGCGCCACTTATAGCGCTGGAGATTGTGTCAACTAGGCTAGCACCGCTCTCAATTAATGAGAGAAAATTGAATATGTAGACATACAAATGTGGCTTCTTCTTTCTTGAACTATCTGGAGATCAGATTCCTTTGGGAGCATTTACCTTGGAGACTGGCAAACTAATTACCTATTATCGGACTAGACTCAGACATATAGGTTACACAAACACATATAAAAAGACAAGAGATTTATTTAAATTACCTGCTTAGTTGTACAACAACAGGTCACTTCAATGACAATAAATGATGACTAAGATTATATGCAGTACTAATCGTCTTAAGTCTGACATCATAGTCAAATTAAAAAACACATTTACACCACTCCCAAACGCAGTTCTTTTGTCCTGCGCTCTAGGGACTGCCTGCCATTGGGTCACGTGCCCCCAGGACGCGAATCCTCGTCCAATAATCTCTTAAAGATTTTTCAGATGATTCAGGAGTTCACACAGTTTTTTGCCTTTTAAACTTCCTTATAAATGTTATGCATTGCATTTTTTTTGCTACAATTTTCTTAGCGAAATTCGAACGACTAGCGCCGTTGTCTGACTGAAGCTAGAAATGCAATTTCTCTTTTTGCTGATTAAGGACTTTTCATTTTTGCGACTAGATTTAGCTTAATTATAAGAAATCGGAATTATCTTTAGAAAGGAACTTTATTTTGGTATTTTAAATACATCGCATCTTACTCATGGTACATATCACCCTTCCCATGAAATAATGACGTCCCGTCATTAGTTACTGCCCATTAGGAGTTTTGAAATTTTTCAATTATTTTTCTTATTTTATTCTACATCCCTATCTAAAATTCATCTACCGGACTAAGATTATTATTGGTGCCAGGTTAGCTACTATACTAAAGATTTTTTTTTCTATATCTAACACTGATTACTTTTACTTTTCCAATAAGGTTGGGACTATTCTACTCTTACATTAGTTTTTTTTTTGATTTTGCTGTCTATATGACGTACTACATACTACCTACGCAACGTTAAATGAATAACACAATAATATTACACCTAATTCTACTTGTGGTACATACATGAATGATTTATAACATACAATATTTGGTTCAACATATTCACTGATGACATTAAAACACTTTCACTATTGGGATTTTTGAATTGTCAACGTTATTAGGAAGTAACACATGTAGCTTCACATCTATTCATCATTTTTCGTGTCCTTAGTGTACTACACCCTTCTGTTGTAAATTACTGTCCTTCACTCCTTTTGTCGTGGGAAAAATTTCGAAGCACTTACGTTATGGTTTCTTCATGGAACAGTTCGAGTCTAGTTGTCTTTACATGGTAAGTTTTCCCTAATAATCAACTGGGAAATGACCGTTAAATATCCTTCTAATAGTCAACTGAGAAATGATTCTTCCCACTATAGGTGTTTGTGTTTTTCTTCTCAGCATATCCTTTTTTTAGGATTTTTGGGGCACATAGAGAATGTATTCTTGCGTAAAATTGTTCATTTGTGCCTTTTGAAACTGGTTGTCGTCATATTATGGGGAATCTCTTAATATATTGTCTTCAAATTCAACTTCAAACATCTTCAAATATCATTTGACTTCTAACATCGTTTATCTTGTACTGCTCGATGGGGTTCTCAGAATTAAACTTCAAATTGTCTTTAACTTCTGCTTCAAATATCTTAGAATGTCTTTAAGTGTCATCTAACTTCAAATATCGTTTAATATCGTTTAGCTTCAAATATCATCACTATACTGTCAAATTATTCTGGGGTCCATAGTGAGTATCAACAGCGATATCTACGTATTTATATCTTGTACTGGCCGATGGGTTTCTCAGCGTTTATGCGATTATATAGTTCTTTAAAGCACTTTATACTGTGGTTAAAATATAGTTTTACCTTATACATAATTTGTTTCATAGTCGAAGAAACGACGATCGAAGGTAACTGTTGTTTTCGTAGACGAAGCTGGGATGATAGTTGCCTGGAGTTATGGTGAGTACTCTTCGTTGGTTGAGATATGAGGAAAATAGATGCTAATGGGTCGTTTCTGCACTAGGTAGCTCATTGTAATACTGAATAACCAATTTGTCATTTACTTCCTGTAATAAAAATAGCGAGGCAGAATCGCACGTTCTTTAAAGTAAACACTCATAGTACAAATAAGTCACGTATTAATTGGGTATATTAATTTCTAAGCTATGAGACATAATTAAATAAATACACTAATATTAGTATTCTCAACAAAAATCTAAAAATTTAAAATAGAGATGTCTTCAAATTTGTTTTGAGAACGGAAATATCGATATTAAATAAACATAATTTACCCTACGTTATTAAGTTTGAGATCTAATTTTACGATATTTTTCATGCCTGCATTGTTCACGCAAGTCCGTGCTGTTTAAGAAACGCATGTTGCAGCGTCATGACCGCACGGTTTTACGCAAACGATACTACAATGGGGGGGCAAGACATAGCAAGGACTAGTGGAGACCTCTATACCCACTAGTTTTCCTATGTCTTCCTTATTTATTTGCTTAGACGTTTTCATGGGGCTCGGGGTTTAACCGCTGAAAAACAGAGGTTTTCTTCTTTGTCTCCCCGTGTTCTTCTCTTGGATTTTTTGTAATTACAAGTCAACGTTGGTGCATCATATTCGCTTTTCGAATGAGGTCATTAGTTGCAGGATTCCAAGCTTGCCTTCGTAGATTCCAGTTAATGCTTGGCAAAGAATATAAGCATAATGAAGAACTGACATCAATATCTTTTTAGAAGGCTATTGTTTGAGCAAATCCTTCAGCACTAAATAAATCAATATTATATTAAAGTCTTATTAGAATCCGTTAAGCGAGAAACACCTTCACATTAATAGGGAATTCCTTGTGGGTTTTACTTAGTCGCCATTGGACATTCACAGGGTTTCAATCCATATATTTTAACTGATCAAATGGTTTTAAAATTTTCCATATTATTATCGAGATATAATTTCACATCCGCCGTGAAATTCTACATATAAACGTATCAATAGGTTGTTTGGTTATAGTTACCAATAGTTGGCTATTGGTACATATATTGCTCGAGTAAGAAACACATGAATGAGCAAAGTGTACGCCTAAAATAATTATAATTTGCACTAAGATAAAATATTTCATATAATTAGACGCTTCTGTACTGGTAGTTTTTTTTTTGATTTTATAAAGCTGCCAGATATAAGGGTATAGCCTACTGAATTGCATAGTTTAAAAACTAAACTTCTTTTCAAAATACCCGACGCTCCGAATTAGTCGTGCTTACTTCAGCTAATAAAAACAAATTCGCTCTATCAAAATATACTGAAAACTGGCTGAAATTTGTACGGGTATAATGGGGGTGAAGAAATATAAGTATCAAGAGGAAATATTTTTGGTAGTCACTATATCAGAATTGCATAATTTAATATACATGTTGCTCAAATAAATTTCGCATAAACTAAAATAAGGGGAAACGGGGGAAAAAAATTGACAAAAATAAACGTTTTTCACTAAATTAAGCACAGTCTTTTCAAGTTAAACATAAGCCCTAGTCTAACTTAAATAAATTATCAGGTTCTAATTAGTTTAATTGAGATAATTGAATTTTAATTAATAACTTATTGAGAGATTATATTTTAATAAATAATTAAAGTGAAAACTGAGTACGAATTGATTATTAGAATAGTTAAATAAGAAATTGACTGATATTTTAAGCAAGAAAAACGAACAAAACGGCAAGTAAAAAAAAAAGGAAGATTAAACACTAAAAACCCAAAAATAGAGCAAAACACGATTCAGATCAAGTTCCAGCTATGAATAGTGTCAGATTATGAAATTTTTAAGTCAAGTTAGGCTTATTTGATTTATTTTTGATTAAAATTTTTTTTTTCAATCTTCACGTGGAAGGCAATAGATATATAGATATAATATAAGATATAATAGATATAATATAATGAAATTAAAAAGCTTTTTTTTTTGCCTCGGAGCTATAAGAAAGTAAACTCTCTGTTTTTCTTTCAAAGCATTCTGATCCAAAAAACGAAAACTTAGCTCACAGAAGTTTCTATTCAACCTTTAAGTATTGTTTTGACTGGCCCTGATTGGCATAAAAATACTTATTTCTTACACTTGAAGGACTGAGAAATATCCCTTCCTACGTTCATTTACACACAAAAAAATTACAAAACAATCATGGGCCGTGAGGTCCTCCTTGGGAGTCCCACAAGACGTCGTCCAACGCCAGTTGTCGTGTTCGGTAGACCACTAGCTTCCTACCGCTGGTTATTTTCTGTGATCGTCAACGTTTTGACCTTACTCGGGTTATTTTATTTAATTTTTTTTTTCATTAATATTGACTTGGTTAACTTTACTTGAACACTTTTGAATTTATTATTGTGTTAAATTCATATCTTTGAAATTTGTATTTTCATTAATTAGGGATATTTCCATCTGTCAGGTTTTTTAACCGTTTTACCTGACTGTGTCGTTATTTTCTCCTCTGTTTCTTGTGGTTTTTTTCTTTTTCGGTTTGTCTAGCGAAATAAGGTCAAATTTTTTGTATTGTTTTTTTCAAAAATTCTTGCCCTTTTAATTTCGTTTGTTTCAGTGTGCGGCTGCTGAGGTCGGCCTTGATTTCCCTATTTCTTTAGCTACTATATGGTCTGATTCGACTTCAGATTCTTCAGAACTGGCTGCCGACGAATCTGGATTGGAACTTTTAGAGGTGGCACTTTTTGTGGTATCACCTGCCATTCCTTCGTAAATTTCTACTCCTCTGGAAGTAGAAGGTTTATTCCCTAAGTCCTCGCCTTGAGTTTTCAAATCGGGAGATTTGACAGATTCTTGAGAGCTTTGGGAGGAATCAATAGTTTTTGCGGGGTTCCTCCAGTGTTTGAAGGCCATGTCTTCAGGGGGATGGGTCATTCTTTGCAATAGGGATTCCCTCCGTGAAGTCCACGTCCAGTCGTGTTTAGGTTTGACCTTGGACACAGTTATATCATGATATTGACCTTGCTGGTCATCCTTTGGAGTTTTATTCCCGGTCAATGTACTTTGACTCGTTTTTATGGGAAAATTTATTAAATACATATCTTCTCGCAGGCTTGTTTTAGTTGAATATTTGGGGGGAGTTTTCTTTACAGTAATACCGGGGGTTTCTACAGCTCTGTTTAATTCTTCTTGTAAAGACAGGGTCTTTCTATTGGTGTTGCAGGGGAAACCATATCGTCTGGAAATCTTTTGGGGGGACATGGGGTCGAGATTCTATCGGGGAAAAATTGGGTTTTTGGAGATATTGTATAATCTAAATCTCCCGCGCTCACCGATGAATAACTTTTTGGACTTTGTGTCGTTTTTATTTCATGAAAAAATCCGGGTATTAGGGATTTTTTCTTAGGAACAACTAGATTTTCCATTGCTAAAAATTCTTCAAAGTTTTGTTCATCACTTTCATTTTCAAAATAATCTTGTTTGAAATTAAAGGGTTTTAGCTCTGCCAGTCTTGACCTGGGGGCTCATTTTCCGACTCTGACGAATCAGTCGAAGAGTGATTTGAGTTCCATCTCTCTGGATATTTGGCTGTTTTTATTTGGCTTCAGCTCGCCTGGTAAGTTCTCCCGCTCTGATGGTTTTCCATTTTAAATGTCTATTCGGGCTATTACTTTTTGACTATTATGCGCGGTCCATACTCTTTATTAGAAAGTTTTTTTCCTTCCGTTTTCGCCTCGTTCTTTAGGTAAACAAAGTCTCCTACTTTGAAATCTATATTCCCCTTAACTTTGGGTTGGTTTCTTAGCTCTTGGTTTATTTTACATTTTTCCAACTCTTGCCTAACTATTTTATAAGTTTTCCTCATTCTATTTATGAATTCTTGTTTATAATCTTCTGAGTCGTTATAATATTTCTGAGATTAAATAATATAATAATACGGGATTCTAAAATATCGACCAAAAATTTAAAAAAATGGATTGTCTTTGGTTGTTTAGGAATAAGCAGTGTTGTTTACGTTGGTTAAATAAGGTAAGAATTTATCCCAGTCGCTCCTATTTTCTTTCGTATAAATACTTAGAAAGTTCGAAAATATTTTATGTCTTTTTTCTATTTTTCCAATAGCTTGTGGATGGTAAGGCGCTGTCACCAATTTCTCTATATTAAGGAAACTCATTAAATCTTTTGTTACTTTTGCAACAAAATTGCTCCCGTTGTCGCTCAAAATTTTATCAGGAATGCCAAATTGTAAAAATAATTTTGCTAATGCCTTACTTGTGGCATAAGCACCTTGATTTTTTAATGCTTTTGCAAAAGTAAATCCGGAAAAATGATCAACAACCGAAAGAATACACGTATGGCCTCTGCTCGAACCAGGTAAGCCTCCATTTGTCCCGGACAGGTCAAATGAGATAATATCGACGTGGTATTGTGCTACTGGGACCCTTCCCATTGGAGGATTTTGATAAGCTGGGGGGATTTTTCTCAAATTACATGCTTCAAATGCACTCACAAATTCTGTAAGTTATGTCATTGCCGATGGTACATAAAATTATTGTTTTAACTTATGGAATGTTTCCACGACTCCTAAATGTCCACCTGTGTCTGAATGAAAATATTCAAATGCAGGCCCTATCAAGTTTTGTGGTAATACAGGGATTATCGAGGTTTGGTTTCTATTTGTCTCTGCAGTCACAATTCTACACACTACTTCTTCATCAAGGTCATAGTAAAAATTATCTATCTCTTTTCTAAGAGTTTTGAATTTATCCGGTAAAGCCTCATTATTCAAAAAATAATCAATTAGTGGTACAAACATTTCGTCCTTTTTTTTATTTTCTTTTTGTATTTTCCAAAGATAAGGGACAATAGTCAGTCTTATTCTCTTTTAACGAGTCTGTGACTTTGTTTTTCCCACATACATGTTTGCTTTTAGCATTGATAGCATTAACTTCATTTTCTTCAGTTTCCGACGGATCATTTTCTGGATATCTACTCAAAAAGTCGCAAGCTGCGTTTTGTTTTCCCTTTAAATGTTCAAATTCATAATCTAGGTCTTGGATTTTCATAATCCATCTAGCTAGAATGCGCGTGGGGTTTTTAAATGTGCACAGGTACTGCAATCTTTTATGGTCTGATCGTAATATAAATTTTCTACCAATTAAATAATGTCTAAATTTGTCCAAGTGGTAGATAATAGATAACAATTCTAAGTTTGGGGCGAAATAACTATTTTCTCCTTTTTATGAACTTTTACTTGAATAGCATATATCTTTTTCTATTTGTTGAGGCGATCTCTGTAGAGTGTGAGGTTCTTCTGTCGGAAGTGTTCGAGAAAGGATAGCACCAATGTCTTTTAAACTAGAATCAGTGGTAACCACAAATTTTCCCTTTTTGAAGTCAGTGAGTGATAAACTTGGTTCGGACATGAGCGCCGGTTTGATTTGGTCTAAGGGACGTTTGAGCCTCCTGTGACCAGGTAACATTATGGGAGTTTCCTTTGGTGAATTCTATGAGGGGTTTTGCAATTTGGGCGTAATTGCGTACGAATTTTCTAAAGTAGCCAGTAAGTCCTAAAATTCCCCTTAATTCTTTCATAGTTCTGGGGGGCTTGAGGTTTTCAACACATTTTATTTTATCAGGGTCTGGGGATATCTTTCCCTGGGTTACTACTACCCCTAAAAATTTAATTTTGGATTGAAATAAATTTACTTTCTCAGGTCGGCATTTTAAATTGCATTGACTGAGCTTCTCGAACACCTTAGCTAAAGTTGCCAAGTGTTGCTCAGTGTTTTCCCCCACGCATATAATATCATCGACAAAATGAATTATATTCTTTAACCCTCTTAACAGGTGCAATAGGGGTCTACATAACGCGCTTGAACTTGTTTTAAGCCCAAATGGTACTCTCAAGTATTCATAAGAACCATATTCGGATGCTGAAAATGCAGTTTTATGGACATCCTTTTCGGCTATTTTCACTTGGTGGTAGCCTTGGGTAAGATCCAAAGAAGTAAAAATTTTGTTTTTGCTTGAAATTGAGTCAAGAATTTCATCTATTCTTGGTAGAGGAAATTTATCGCTAACTACTTGTTTGTTGAGAGCTCTATAATCTACTACGAGTCTAAGATCTCAATTCTTTTTTGGTACTGAGATCACTGGTGCGCTAGATTGGCTTATGTTTGTGCTTATGATCTCATTCTTGTATCAGAAATTTATTTTATTTTTTTAACATCTCTGGGGTCCTGTATGGTACACTGTCTGGCGGTATCTATGTATTGTGAAAATTCGTTAAAAAATAGTGCACGAAGCAATTGCAACGAATGATGGACTTAAAGTATTATTTGAAAAAAAAAAGAAATTTAACTAGTAACTCGCATAATTTTTGCTTAATTTAAAAATAATTAAAATGATCAATGTTGAATTGGTTTAAAACCTTAGATTTAGTTAAGGGATATTCGTTATTTGAAGTTTTAATGACGTTAACTAGGTTTCGTTTAGAATTTTCCCATTTATTTAAATCATTTTCCGTTAAAACCTCGATTTGGACTAAACAAGTCCCCTTTTTAATTTTAATTGTATCATTTTCATGGTTGTTTGTTATCCGAATAAAACCTTTCCGGGTGTCATGGTGTATAATATAGTCCTTGCATGACATATTTTCGGTTATTTCCGACGGTGTCGCAAAACATATTTCTGACTTGCTAATTATTGCCTCGATCAGCTGGTATATTTGGATTTTTTGCGTCGGGGTGTGAGGAGCTTCTTTTTTCATTATCTAACCTCCGTTATATTTCTCTTCATTTTTCTTGTTAATTAGGTTCATGCTGGTGCGATGTTGCACCATTGTGGCATCTTGTGGCGTTGCATTTGGTTTTATTATGTTTTTCCACACGTCCACTACATTCTTAATTTCATTTTATCTGTACTTGAGCATATCTCCTATTTTTATTTTCGCAGATTCTATACTGTTATTATTTAAATTTACTTCATTTCTGCGATATCTCTCAGGATAATTGAACAAATTTCCAATTAAGCCATGTCTTTGCGAGACATGGGGCTCAAAATACTTCGACATTATACCACTAGAAAATTTGTTTACTGTTATGTTATCTTCGTAGCCTCTGTTACGATTTCTTAAGGTAGAAATTTGTTCCCCCACCTTAGCTGGGTATACAAGCTTCTCATGGGCTACGTCTAATAGTATTCTATTAGACCTTAGAAAATTTGCCCTTATAATAGCTTCATATGGGAGATTATCACATATAATAAAATTTGTCATGAAGGTTCTGTTGTCTTTTTTTACGTTTAGGCAAATTGACCCTTTTGCATTTAATTTATGGCCTGTAACACTTGTTAAATTCGGATTATTAGGGATCTTTTGTCGCCTAATGTGCAGAGGCAACGTATTAAATACGCAAGAGTTTATGATATTTACAGTAGCACCACTGTCAATTAAGGCCGTAAAGTAAACGTTTTCTACATAAAAATCATTAAATATAGGTAACTTGTTAATAATATCACTACAAGAAGGCACTAGTCTTGTTTTGGACCTATTAAATATTCCTGGCACCCTCTGGGTCCAACTTATGTTTCTGAGGGGCCTGAAGCGTTTCCCTGAGAATTTATTTCATTTGTCGGTGCCTGTAGTAGATATTCAGACGTATTGGGTTCCGCAGGCATATTTAAATGATTTACGTCTGCCTGTCTTCGCCATGTATTATTATGGTAACGTGGATGTCTCGTGTCAGTGCCGTTTGCTGGCGCTGTTTGCCAGTGCTGTTGGATTGTAAAATTTTCATTTCTAATCGGCAAATTTTCATGATTCTCATAGTGCATTCTCGTCTTAGATTGACCTTGGCGAGTATTTTTGTTTTCAAGCCGGAGATTAATTGGCCTGTTCGGAACAGGGTTATACACATTAGGTTGGTATGCAGTTTAAGTTACTGATTGTCGCGATTCTCCTATACTAGAGCCTCTAACATTACCAATAGAAAGATTTGTTCTTCTGAACAAATGGTTACCGAAATATTGCGTATTACCGACAGCATTTCTTGGTATGGGATTGGTGACGTAGTGGCACTCTCTTGCTATGTGGCCAACACGATTGCAGTTATAGCAACTTATTATTGTAGGGTTAATGGGCTGAAAACGTACTGTTTTCTGCCTAGCGGGTTCTGGCGTTTTGTTTCTTTGTGCTGCTGGGGAGTTATCCCTTTAAAAGAAATTGGGGGATGTCTGATCGCCCTTGAAGATTAGGTTCGCGTTTGAGTCGCCTAGGCTGTTTATTTTTGCATTACTATGATTAGCAACCATTTTATCAACTTCGATTAGTCGCTCTACCTCTTGGACTGCAAGATCCAACGTCTGAATATTCTTGGATATTACTACTCTATATAGTTTTGGGGGTAGCCCTTGCAAAAAGGTATTTAGTATGACTTTTTCATACAGTTGGCCAAAACCACTTCCGTATTTTGCTTCTACAGAAATGCGTATATTATCCAGATATTCCCTTATATTTTGTGACAAATCAAAGTTCACTACTCCATGTTTTAATTTATTTATTGAACTGGTTTCTATAAATCTCTCTTTGAATGCTTTTAACAAGTCATCGACCGTATTTATTGGCAAGCTGGCGTTATTTCCTATGGTATGCTCGACCTGTTTTAGAAAGGTTAAGACCTGGCCTCTTAATCGTTGAAGCAGCATGTTTTTTAACGCTCCAACGTCTGTTTTTGTTAGTTGTACAAAATGGGTCAATTGGATATTGAATTCGTCAATATCTGACTGACCACTGTATTCCGGGATAGATTTTGCAATCTCTATATTTTTTGCGACTAACTTTTGCACTATTAATAATTCATTCAGATCGTCCATGTTTTTTTTTTTTTGCGTTTATATCAATTTAAAATTTTAATTAACCTATTTTGGGGTAGGCTATTATCTCCTATGAGATATAAGGGGTTTCCTATCGTAGCCTAGCGGTTATAGGCCTAATCAATTTTCTTATATGTCTGTATCCTCCCGAAAATTAAATATGAAATACAAAGTTTAAACGGAATAACTAGTTAGCAGTTTTCCTCCAAGTTCCTACACGCGCCATTTGTAACATTTAAGAAATATTCGTAGTAATGGGAACGGTTTGCTCTCGGGGATAGAAACCTATCCGATCGCGCCGCTTATAATAATGGAGATTGTATCAACTAGGCTCGCATCGCCCTCAAGTAATGAGAGAAAATTGAATATGTAGACATACAAATGTGGCTTCTTCTTTCTTGAACTATCTGGAGATCAGATTCCTTTGGGAGCATTTACCTTGGAGACTGGCGAACTAATTACCTATTATCGGACTAGACTCAGACATATATAGACTCAGACTAGAAACAAACACATATAAAAAGACAATAGATTTATTTAACTTACATGCTTAGTTGTACAGCAACGGGTCACTTCAATGACAATAATGGTGACCGAGATTATTTGCAGTACTCACCGTTTTAAGTCTGACTTCATATTAAAATTAAAAAACACATTTACCCCACTCCCAAACGCAGTTCTTTCGTCCTGCGCTCTAGGGACTGCCTGCCATTGGCTCACGTGCCCCAAGGACGCGAATCCTCGTCCAATAATCTCTTAAAGATATTTCAGATGATTCAGGAGTTCACACAGTTTTTTGCCTTTTAAACTTCCTTATAATTGTTATGCATTGCATTTTTTTTGCTACAATTTTCTTAGCGAAATTCGAACGACTAGCGCCGATGTCTGACTGAAGCTAGAAATGCAATTTCTCTTTTTGCTGATTAAGGACTTTTCATTTTTGCGACTAGATTTAGCTTAATTATAAGAAATCGGAATTATCTTTAGAAAGGAACTTTATTTTGGTATTTTAAATACATCGCATCTTACTCATGGTACATTGTCCCTGTGGGTTCATAATAGAAACTGGGGCACCCTAGCCCGGGGTCATGAATACAGGTGGAGGAGGAGAAAGGCCCCTCAAATGTAGAATAGGGCCCACTGATTCGTCCACAAGTCCCATGAGTTGCAAACCTTCGCCCAGTAATGGGTTAAATTGCATGGTGATGCAGAACACCATCGCGGGAGGATCCTCTATAGGAGGACAACTTTGGAAGGATGTAAGATCGAGATCTATGAACAACGGCCTCTGCAAAGGTCCGCCTCAACCCGTTCAGGGTAACTGCAAGACTGGGGACCTTGCGGTCAACTCTATTCCCACTTGAGTAGTAGCGCCCCTCGAGGAAATTATAGCCTAGTAAACTACACAGTATTCGCACGGGATTCTGACTAATGGACAATTCTTCTGGGCTTGGTATGTTTTGATGGGCCTATTTGGGCTGAAAAACCTCTTCCTAGATAATTTATCTATTATGGGTTGCCTTTTTTATTCCCCATAGTAGCATAATATTTATAGTCATGAATATATAATGAGTCGGAGGTAATAGGCTTGAGACTGTCTGTGCAGGATTTCGACTCTTGTTGATAGAAGAGCATCGCCAAGTGCTGAAAACAATGTTTTGACCAAGATGGGCCCAGGATTGGACAAAGCGTCCATTCATGGAGGTCCCAGGGACTTCTTGCTTTCCGGTTCTAATCCTGCTTAAGCACTTCGGTGTATAATTGAGAAGATATGTGATCCCCGTCCTTCACTGGTATCCCGGATCATTGCTTTTTCTGAGGCGAAAATAATTTCAATGATTTAAAGAATATGAAAATTGGAACTTGGAATGTTACAAGGTTAAAAAATGACCATCGTATCGACATTTTGACTGACAAATTCAGAGGATTCGAACTGTATTTATTAGGAGTTTCAGAAACTCATATCCCAGGGGTAGGAAGCATGAAATTAGGAGATATACAATTTGTTTACTCAGGCAGGAAGGATGGGGTAAATAGACAGGGAGTAGGGCTCATGATGAATAAGGAAGCTGCTAAGTCTTGTTTAGGCTGGGAAGGTATTAATAATAAAATACTAATTTCTCATTTCATGACTAGAAAATTCAGGGTATCAGTTATAGTAGTATACGCCCCTGTAGAACCGACTGACGGAGATACTAGTGACTCAGATGAATTTTATTTACAGTTACAGGAGCAAAAAGACAGGGTCCTAGGTAGAAATATGATCTTATTACTGGGAGATTTTAACGACCAGGTTAGTAGAAATAGGGTTTATGGTATCCCAGCCTAGGTAAATTTTGCGTAGGAAAAGAAAACAGTAATGGATACAGACTTTTGCAATTTTGTAGGTATAACAATCTAGTTACAACCAATACAGTGTTTGGTCATAAAATGGCCCATAAGTTGACATGGTATTTACGTTATGGTAAGACAGCAAACCTTATTGATTATGTTATAGTAAACGGCAGACTGGCAGGATCAATACAAGATACTAGGGTATATAGGAGTGCCGTTATTGATATTAAAAGTAAAGATTACCATCTAGTAAGCGTCAAGGGTTAATTAGAAGCTTAAATTCCTGAGGGGTAACAACTTCCCGAGAAGTTATGATATTGGAACATTCCAGGATGAGAATTTTAGATGAACTTTCCAGGAACAGTTGAGCACTAAACTTAAGAATTTAAAAGTTGACAATGTGGAAGATGGTTGGAATAATTTTAGAAAAATAAATTATGAAGCTGCTGAAGGTGTATTAGCGAAGAAAGCTAGAACTGCAGCTAAGAATATCAGAGCCAACGCTGCAGCGTTGCCTATAGTAAAGGTCATACGGCTCCAATGTTTTGTTATAATAATTATTATTTTTTTCCCCAGAGGCACTTCAAATGGAACGGGTCGTCGAAGAAACTTCAAAGGGGGCTCATTTGATTGGAAATTGAGAGTTCTAGTGCCGTTTTTAATAGTAAAAAATGATTGGAGGGCAACTAGCCCCCCCCCCGCCCATCATTCCCCCAAAAACATCCAATCAAAATTTTGAGATAGCCGTTTTGTTCAGCGTAGTTGACTTCCAGATAGGAAATATATTTTTGAGGAGAACATTCCCCAACAACCCTCAGGGCAAGGGTTTTAAGTTATGCCCTTGGGGCATATAAGGTTTTTATAGAAGGCGTTGTCGTAGAAACTTCAATACAGGCTCATTCGATTGGAAATTAAAGGGGTAGTGCCCTTTTTAATAGTCGAAAGTGATTGGAGTGCAACTAGCCTCCCCCCCCACGCCCATCATTTCCCAAAACACATCCAATCAAAATTTTGAGATTTCCATTTTGTTCAGCGTAGTTGATTTACAGATAGAAAATATATTTATGAGGAGGACACTCCCCAACAACCCACAGGGCAAGGGTTTTAAGTTATGCCCTGGGGGCATATAAGGTTGTTATAGAAGGCGTTGTCGTAGAAACTTCCA
Source organism: Artemia sp. Qi Xiang Cuo (assembly GCF_049724085.1). NCBI lineage: Eukaryota > Metazoa > Arthropoda > Branchiopoda > Anostraca > Artemiidae > Artemia > Artemia sp. Qi Xiang Cuo. The sequence goes on along the minus strand of NC_142798.1, from coordinate 9,463,171 downwards.
AACAGGCTCATTCGATTGGAAATTAAAGCGCTAGTTTCCTTTTTAATAGTCGAAAGTGATTGGAGTGCAGCTAGCCCACCCACGCCCATCATTTCCCAAACACATCCAATCAAAAATTTTGATAGCCATTTGGTCCAGCGTAGTTAATTTCCAGATAGAAAATACCTTTTTTGAGGAGAATACTCCCCCACAACCCTCAGGGCAAGGGTTTTAAGTTATGCCCTGGGGGCATATAAGGTTTTTATAGAAGGCGTTGTCGTAGGAACTTCAAAAAAGGCTCATTCGATTGGAAATTCAAAGGGATAGTGCCCTTTTTCCATATTCGAAAGTGATTGGAGGGCAACTAGCCCCCCTCCCACGCCCATCATTCCTCCAAACACATCCAATCAAAATTTTGAGATAGTCATTTTTTTCAGCGTAGTTGATTCTCAGATAGAAAATATGTTTTTGAGGAGGACAATCCCCCACAACCCTCAGGGCAAGGGTTTTAAGTTATGACCTGAGGGCATATAAGGTTTTTATAGAAGGCGTTGTCGTAGAAAGTTCAAAAAAGGCTCATTCGATTAGAAATTCATAGGGCTAGTGCCCTTTTTAATAGCCGAAAGTGATTGAAGGGCAACCGGCCCCCCCCCCCCCTACGCTAATCATTCCCCCAAACACATCCAATCAAAATTTTGAGATAGCCATTTTGTTCAGCGTAGTTGATTTCCAAATATAAAATATATTTTTGAGGAGGACACTCCCCCACAACCCTCAGGGCAAGGGTTTTAAGTTATGTCCTGAGGGCATATAAGGTTTTTATACAAGGCGTTGTCGTAGAAACTTCAAAAAAGGCTCATTCGTTTGGAGATTCAAAGGGCTAGTGCTCTTTTTAATATTCGAAAGTGATTGGAGGGCAACTAGCCCCCCCCCCACGCCCAACATTCCCCCAAACACATCCAATAACAATTTTGAGATAATCATTTTGTTCAGCGTAGTTGATTCTCAGATAGAAAATATGTTTTTGAGGATGACAACTCCCTCACAACCCTCAGGGCAAGGGTTTTAAGTTATGACCTGGGGCATATAAGGTTTTTATAGAAGGCGTTGTCATAGAAAGTTCAAAAAAGGCTCATTCGTTTGGAAATTCATAGGGCTAGTGCCCTTTTTAATAGTCGAAAGTGATTGGAGGGCAACTAGCCCCCCCATCCCTACGCTAATCATTCCCCCAAACACATCCAATCAAAATTTTGAGATAGCTAATTTGTTTAGCGTTGTTGATTTCCAAATAGAAAATATGTTTTTGAGGAGGAAACTCCCCCACAACCTTCAGGGCACGGATTTTAAGTTATGTCCTGAGGGCATATAAGGTTTTTATAGAATGTATCGTTATAGAAACTTCAAAAAAGGTTCATTCGATTGGAAATTCAAAGGGCTAGCGCCCTTTTAATAGTCGAAAGTGTTTGGATGGCAACTAGCCCCCCCCCCCCAAACACATCCAATGAAAATTTTTAGATAGCCATTTTGTTCAGCTTAGTTGATTTCCAGATAGAAAATATGTTTTTGAGGAGGACACTCCCCCACATCCCTCAGGGCAAGGGTTTTAAGTTATGCCCTTTGGGAATATAAGGTTTTTGTAGAAGGCGTTGTCGTAGAAACTTAAAAAAATGGCTCATTCGATTGGAAATTCAAAGGGCTAGTACACTTTTCAATAGTCGAAAGTGATTGGAGGGCAACTAGCCCTCCCCACGCCCATCAGTCCCCACAACACATCCAATCAACATTTTGAGATAGCCATTTTCTTCAGCGTAGTTGATTTTCAGATAGAAAATATGTTTTTGAGGAGGACACTCCCCCACAACCCTTAGGGCAAGGGTTTTAAGTTATGCCCTGGAGCATATAAGGTTTTTGTAGAAGGCGTTGTCGTAGAAACTTCAAAAAAGGCTCATTCGATTGAAAATTCAAAGGACTAGTGCCCTTTTTAACAGTCGAAAAGGTTTGGAGGGCAACTAGCCCCCCTCCCACGCACATCATTCCCCCGAACAAATACAATCAAAATTTTGAGAAAGCCATTTTGTTAAACCTAGTTGATTTTCAGATAGAAAATATGTTTTTGAGGAGGACACTCCCCCACAACCCTCAAGGCAAGGGTTTTAAGTTATACCCTGGGGGCATATACGGTTTTTATAGAAGGTGGTGTCGTAAAAACTTCAAAAACGGCTCATTCGATTGCAAATTCAAAGGGCTAGTGCTCTTTTTAATAGTCGAAAGTGATTTGAGGGCAACTAACCCCCCGCTCAGGCCCACCTTTTCTCCAAACACATCCAATCAAAATTTTTAGACAGCAATTTTATTAAACGTAGTTTTAAGGTCTGGAAATTAAGTCTTTGAGGATGAAAACTACCCCACAGCCCTCAGGGCAAGGGTTGTAATTTAAGGATTCTTCGAATCCTTCATATTATTTTCTATGGAAGGGATACTCGTATAAACTATAGAGAGGACTCATTTGATTGGAAATTGAAAGTTCTTGTTCAATTTTTAAGAGTCAAAAGAGATTGGAGGGCAACTAGGCCCCCCTCCTCAACGCCCTAAATGTATCAAATAAAAATTTTGTTAAAAATGGTTGAAAGGCTAAGTAACAAAACTCTGGTGTCGACAAAACCCCCAAGGGTCCGGGGGCAGGCAGAGATTCTCGTATAAACTTCAGAGAGGGCTCATTTGATTGGAAATTGGAAGTTCTAGTCCAGCTCTTACGATTCAAAATCGATCAAAGGGCAAATACCCCCACGCCCTTTTTCCCCACCCCTCCCTTTGAACTAATTCTGTTTATACCTGAAGGCCCAATGAGAGTTATGATGTTTTGGTATTAAAACACACCTATTAGGCATCTGCTCTCCTCCCTAAAAAGGAAAGAAACAGAGAGTGTAAGGCAGTGGCGGATCGGGGGAGCGGCAAGGGGGGCGTCCCCCCCCTAACGTAGTCTAAAGTAATGTAATTTACTTAATAAACCCAAGATTGCGTTAATTAAACTTTCTCCTAACGCAAGTTTATCGGATCAACCTATTTTGCGCCCCCCCCGTACAAAATCCAGGATACACCCCTGGTGTAAGGGCACTATAAATTTTAATTTTTAATTCAATGAACCCCGTTCCAAAGTTTATGCGACCACCTCTTCCTCATAAAGTGTCCCTGGAAAAAAAGTATTAATTCATTAAACCCTTATGGCTCTTTACTTAGGTAACGCTATAGCATTGCTTCTGACCTAAAAAGTTGAGTAGAAATTTCAGCTTACATTTTTATGAATATCCAAAATTATCTGAGGGGAATATTTTTTGGGAGCATATTCCACGGCTGGGAAATTTCTGTTGGGTGGAATTTAACGCGGGGGAATTATCAGCAGGAAAAGAAAATGTTCTTTGAGGAGGGAGGAATTTCCTAGGGGTGGGTTTTCCAAATGTGAATTATTCAGGGAGGGGACGACTAAACCCATTCGATATTATTCTAAATTTTACATCTGAAAGTAACGGGAACAAAGAGTCAACGGAAATGTCCGAGATAGCACTTCAGGTTCCTTTAGACGATTTTGTTCGTGTCTTTTGAAAAAAGACATTTTCAAAAGACAGATTAATTTCATTAGTTTTACTTTCTCTGTGGCTGCTCAATTGTGCATGTGAGGGGGGAGACTTCCCCCCACCACTGTCTCCGCTAAGGTTTCAGTTCTTATCTCAAGCTTTAAAAATGAACGCAATTCGATAAAAGTATAACTAAAAAAAACATATATAGAATAATATATGCACATAACAAGGAACAATTAATCAAAATTGCATATTATGAGTTGAGGTTCACCCAAATGATGGGCCAGGGGGCTGACTATTCCACAATCTATGAAACCAATCCTGCAATAACTGAAAATATAAAGTATTTTTAGTATTTTAACGTCTTCCACAACTCAAACGCTCCAAAATTATACAGCCCAATGAGTCTGTCTAATCTCCTAAAGCAGGAACGGAGGAGATAATTGAAGTTCCGCCCCGCATTGGATGAGTCTCCAGCCTCACCCTCCTCTTCTCCTACTGTCTACGCTAAAGTTTTCTTCCTTCTGCCAACTACGCCGCCCCCCCCCCCAAAGACTTTAATAAGGTAAAGTTTTGTATGGGAAGAGCACATAGTAAATCTATTGTAACTATCCAATTATAAGGTTAAAATACATACTTTGTGATAAATGCAAAATTGCTTTGGCACACAAAATCCTATTAAGGTCAAGTCCAAACAGTCGTGATCCTTTTGTGTCAGCAAGTGAAATGGTCAAAACACCCTTATTGGAGCTATTTTTTCAATCCATTCATTGTTGCTAATCGCTGTCCACAAGTTATGCAAGCTGTCTATTGTTCATATAGAAGGTTTTTATCAAAGAGGTAATCGTATAGACTTTAAAATAAGCCTCATTCGATTTAAATTGAAAGTTCTAGATCCGTTTTTTAAAGTCAAGAATAATAGGACAGTAAGCAACCCCCCCCCCATGCAATAAAAACTTGAAACTTTTTGCAATCAAAAACGAACAAAAATTAATTAAAAAAAAACTTTCCAAAAAATAAGTTTTTCAAAGAAAAGTAAAGGCCATTTTAAACTTAAGATCAGAAGATATGAATACTGTTAAAATTCAAACTCAAAACCATAAGAAATTACTATTAAAGAATAATGAAACCCAAAACGAAAAGAAATTAAATAAACAATCATAGCAAAAAAACATACAACAAGTAATAATATAAATGAATAAATAGATATTAAAGTGAGTAATTCTTAGATTTAATATGAAAATAAAGCTTAAAACGAAAAAAAAAAAAATAGTTTGCTATTAAAGTATAAATGAAACTTCAGACGAACAGAAATTAAATAAAAAATTAATGCGAACAAACATACAATATATATTAATGTAAATGAATAAATAAATCTTAAAACGAGTGAAACTTAAATTGAATATGCAAATCAAGTTTGAATCAAATAAAAATAACTACAAACAAGAGCTTAGGTATCGCCTCACTGCAGAAGCCTAAAACCTACTGCGTCATTGGCGCTTTACTGGAAACGAATTATATTACAAATATTTCCTTTTGTACTTAATATTGAAAATGAATATTAAAATCACAGTAAAATTTTGAACTGATGAGCTTTCAGCAATTAACATCATTGTACATCAAATATTCAGTTTAATTTATTAGTTCTTTCCAAGATTGGTCAAGACAAATATAGTTTCTCTACAAACAAAATTTGTATACTGCCCCCTTCTTTAACTGCAAAAACCTAAAGCCTTCTGCATCATTGGCGCTTCACTGAAAACGAATTACGCTTATATTAAAAATTTATTATTTTCCAGTTCTTAGAGCATTGAAAATGAAAATAAAAATTACAGTGGAAAAAAATCTTGAACTGATGGATCTTTCAACAGTTAATATCATTATATATCTAATATTCAATTTGATTTTTTTTATACTTTCCAAGACTGTTCAAGACTCATATAGTTTTCTGAGGCGATATCCAAACTCTTGTTTGTAGTTATTTTTATTCGATTCAAACTTGGTTTGCATATTTAATTTAAGTTTCACTCGTTTTAAGATTTATTTATTAATTTAAATTAATATATATTGTAAGTTTGTTCCCATTGATTGTTTATTTAATTTCTGTTCGTTTTAAGTTTCATTTATACTTTAATAGCAAACAATTTTTTTTCGTTTTAAGCTTGATTTTTATATTCAATCTATGGCATTACTCGCTTTAAAATCTATTTATTCATTTATATTATTACTTGTTGTATGTTTTTTGCTATGGTCGTTTATTTAATTTCTGTTCGTTTTGGGTTTCATTTATTATTTAATAGTAATTTCTTGTCGTTTTGAGTTTTTATTTTTACAGGTATTCATATCTCCTGAGATTAATTTTAAGATGGCCTTTACTTTTCTTTGAAAAACTTATTTTTCGGAAAGTTTTTTTTTTAATTAATTAGTGAAAAAGCTTTCTGTTTAATAGAAAGAAGAAAGGACTTGTACAAGAATTATCTGAGTGATAGATCATATGAAAACGAAAGAAATGTAAAGAAATTGGAGAAAGCATTAAAATATGAACTGAAGAGGTGTGAAGTGCAGGCCATGGATAGAATTGCCGAGGATCTGGAAGATGCCACTAGAAGGCATAATAGTAAAATATTGTACTGGCACGTTAACAAACTGAGAGGGAGTAGTCAATCCGGACTTGGCCCAGTTAAAGATAGGAACAGGGTTGCAATTAGCAATAAGGAAAAAACTAAAGAGAGATGGGCCGAACATTTTGAGAATTTGCTTAACCAAGACAGAGTTGCAAGAAATAATACAGAGGAAAATGAAAAAATTTTTGATACCTTGAATGTGAAGGAAGATTTGTTTTGTGAGGAGGAATTAGCAAGAGTACTAAAAGGATTAAAGAATGATAGGCCTCCAGGTGCTGGTAGGGTGGTAAATGAGTTTCTTAAATATGGTGGCTCTGAGGTTATAAATAAGTTACTGAAGATTATGAAGATGATTTTTGAAAAAGGGGAAGTACCCAACGATTTTAGGGAAGCCTTAATTAAGCCACTTTATTAGAAAGGTGATAAAAGTGAGTGTGGTAATTATCGAGGACTTAGTCTGGTATCTGTAGGTAGTAAATTAATTGATAATATGATGGTTTTTAGACTGAGAGATGCTGTACACGAAGTTTTAAGAGAAGAAAAGTATGGTTTTCAAAAAGGTCGAGGATGCTTCGACCAAATTTTAACTCTTAGGTTAATAATTGAGAAGTGACTGAATTTTCAAACACCTTTGGTCCTCAGTTTTATCGATTACGAGCAAGCGTTTGATTCTGTTGATAGAAGAGCTTTAATAAAGGTCTTATCCTTGTAAATTTCACCAGACAAATACACTAAAGTTATTAGCGCTGTGCATGAGAACAGCACTACTGCGGTCAAGATAGAAAACTAAGTGAGCAGCTGGTTTAGTATTGACTTAGGGATTAGGCACGATTGTGTTCTATCCCCTTTTATATGGATCATTTGGATGGACTTTGTCTTCAGGAGCACAGGAAAGGCAATGGGAAACCACGGAATCAAATGGGGAGGAAAAAGTCGCCTGGATTGGATTATGCTGATGATTTAAGCATCTTAGATGAAAGTGTGAGCAAAATGAATGAAGTTTTAGAGGTTTTGCGAGTTCAGGGTGCTAGAATTAGCTTGAAAATTAATGTTAGGAAGACTAAGTCACTAAGACTAGGAATAAGTGAAGACAAAAAGGTAACGTTGGGTAATGAAAATATTGATCAGGTGGGCAGCTTCATTTACCTTGGTAGTATTATTAGTAAAGATGGTGGGAACAGTGAAGATGTTAAAAATAGAATAGCCAAGGCTCAGGGTGTTTTTTCACAGTTAAAAAAAAGTCTGGAATAATAGGAAGATAAGTCTGCAAACCAAGATTAGAATATTAGAAGCTGTAATGATGATAGGGGTCAATATGGCTCTGAAGCATGGGCGCACCGAAAAGCGGAGGAAGATTTGCTATATGTTTTCCAGACAAATTGCTTACGGATTGTTTTGGGTATCCGGCTGACTGACCGTATTTCAAACAATAGGCTATACCAAAAATGTTGTTAAATACCGCACTCTAGGGCTATAATGAAAGAAATGTTGAGGTGGCTAGGGCACGTTGTGCGGATGAAGGATGACAGATTGCCGAAGATTATTCTTTTCGGCTAACCATCTAGGGCTAAACGGAAAGCAGGTCGTCCCCGTCTAGGGTGGGAGGACGTCATACAGAAAGATTTAAAGGAAATGGGAACTTCGGGGACGGGTGTAAAAACGGAGACTTTGAATAGATTGGGGTGGAGGATGAGCATGCGTAGCTGTGTTGGCCTCAGGCGGCTTGGTGCTGCGGTGAGTTGTTAGTAGTAGTAGTAGTAGTATGCTAAACCGGGATAGAGTTAGAGGAAAAGATATGAAGGGAAATGAAAGAGTTTGTGACACCTTGGATGTGAAGGAAGATTTGTTTTGTGATGAGGAATTAGCGACAGTACTAAAAGGACTAAAAAATAATAAGGCTCCAGGTGCTGATAGGGTGGTGAATTAGTTTCTTAAACATGGTGGCTCTGAGGTTAAAAATAATTTACTGAAGATTATGAATATGATTTTTGAAAAAGGGGAAGTACCTAATGATTTTAGGAAAACCTTAGTTAAACCACTGTATAAGAAAGGTGATAAGAGTGAGTGTGATAATTATCGAGGGATTAGTCTGGTCTCTGTAGGTAGTAAATAACTTAGTAATATGATACTTTTTAGACTAAGAGATGCCGTAGACAAAGTTTTAAGAGAAGAACAGTGCGGTTTTAGAAAAGGTAGAAAATGTGTCGACCAAATTTTCACTCTTAGGTTAATAATTGAGGAGTGCCTGAGTTTTCAAACACCTTTGGTCCTCAGTTTTATAGATTATGAGCAAGCGGTCGATTTTGTTGATAGAAGAGCTTTAGTAAAGGTTTTATCCTTGTATGGTATACCAGACAAACATATTAAAGTGATTAGTGCTATGCACGAAATATGGTGGGAGCAGTGAAGATGTTAAAAATAGAATAGCCAAGGCTCAGGGTGTTTTTTCACAGTTAAAAAAAAGTCTGGAAGAATAGGAAGATAAGTCTGCAAACCAGGATTAGAATATTAGAAGCTAAAGGGATGACAGTGGTCAAATATGGCTCTAAAGCATGGGCACTCCGGAAATTGGATGAAGATTTGCTAGATGTTTTCCAGAGAAATTGCTTAAGGATTGTTCTGGGTACCCGGCTGACTGAGGCGTATTTCAAACAGTAGGCTGTAGGAAAATTGTGGTTCAATACCGCTCTCTAGGGCTATAATGAAAGAAAAGTTGAGGTGGTTAGGGCACGTTGTGTGGATGAAGGATGACAGATTGCCGAAGATTGTTCTTTTCGGCCAACCATCTAGGGCTAAACGGAAAGCAGGTCGTCCCCGTCTGGGGTGGGAGGACGTCATAAAGAAAGATTTAAAGGAAATGGGAACTTCGTGGGTGGGTGTAAAAAGGGAGGCTTTCAATAGATTGGGGTGGAGGAGGATCGTGCGTAGCAGTGTTGGCCTCAGGCGGCTTGTTGCTGCGATGAGTTGTTAGTAGTAGTAGTAGTAGTAATGCTATGCACGAGAATAAAACTGCTGCGGTGAAGGTAGGAAATTAGGTTAGCAGCTGGTTTTGTATTAAATCAGGAGTTAAGCAGGGTTGTGTTCTATCCCCCTTTATTTGGATTATTTTGATGTACTTTGTCTTAATGAGCACAAAAAAGGCAATGGGAGACCACGGAAGGAAATTGAGAGGAAAAAGTATCCTGGACTTAGATTATGCTGATGATTTAAGCATCCTAGATGAAAGTATGAGCATATTGAATGAAGAATGAGGTTTTGCGAGTTCAGGGTGCTAGAATTGGTTTGAAAATTAATGTTAAAAAGACTAAGAAACTAAGGCTAGGAATAGGTGAAGATGAAAAGGTGAAGTTGGGTAATGAAAAGATTGATCAGGTGGACAGCTTCACTTAGCTTAGTAGTATTATTAGTAAAGATGGTTGGAGCAGCGAAGATGTGAAAAGTAGATTAACAAAGATTTAAGGTTTTTTCTCTTAGTTGAAAACAAGTTTGGAAGAATGCAAGGACCAGTATCCAAACTAATATTAGAATATTAGAAGCTGCAGCAATAATACTGGTCAAATATGGTTCTGAAGCATGGGCGCTCCGAAAAGCAGATGAAGATTTGCTAGATCTTTTCCAGAGAAATGGCTTAAGGATTGTTCAGGGTACCCGGCTGACTGACCGTATTTCAAACAATTGGCTATGCGAAAAATGTGGTTCAATCCCAACTTCTTGGGCTATAATGAAAGAAAGGTTGAGGTGGCTAGGACACATTGTGCGGATGAAGGATGACAGATTGCCGAAGATTGTTCTTTTTGACCAACCGTCTAGGGCTAAACGGAAAGCAGGTCGTCCTCGTCTTGGGTGGGAGAAAGTCATAAAGAAAGATTTAAAGGAAATGGGAACTTCATGGGCGGGTGTAAAATGGGAGGCTTTGAATAGGTTGGGATTAAGGAGGAGCGTGCGTAGCTGTGTTGGCCTCAGGCGACTAGGTGCTGCGGTGAGTTGTTAGTAGTAGTAGTAGTAGTAATTATATTTCAATTGTTTTCCTTTGAACTTATTACAACATTGAAAATGAAATACAAACTACAGTGAAGTACAATCTTGATCTGATTAGCTTTCAGCAATTAATGTTATTATATATCAAATATTCAATTTCATTTTATCAGCTCTTCCTATACTGTTCAAGACACATATAGTATTCATTACAAAAAAGAATTCGGCTATTGTTGGTTTTCCTAATAGAAGTCTAGAGCTTACTGCGTATTGGGGGCTTTAATAAAACGAATAATATTACAAATAATTTATTTTGCACTTATTATAACATTGAAAATAAATGAAATCACAGTGAAATAAAATCTTGACCTGATAAGCTTTCAGCTATTAATAAAAATATAGATATATGCAGATATATCAAAGCTTTAGTTTAATTTTATTGGTTTAATCCAAGACTCTTGAAGACACGCATAGTTTTCAATAAAGCAACAATGACACAAGAGGGTTTATAATTTTACTGTTAGGGAAGGGGGATGCTGCTAAACTCTTGTTTGTAGTGATATTTGTTCATTTTAAACTTGATTTCCAGATACAATTTAACTTTTACTCCTTTTAAGATTTATTTATTCATTTATAGTAGTACCTTATGTATATTTGTTTGCTATGATTGTTTATTTAATTTGTGTTTGTTGTGAGTTTAATTTTTTCTTCATTAGTGAAATATTTTTTGTTCGTTTTAAGCTTGATTTGCATTTTTCAATTTAACACTAACTCCTTTTAAGATTTGTTGATTCGATTATATGGTACCTGTTGTAAGTTCGTTTGCTATGATTTATTATTTACTTTCTGTTCGTTTTGGGTTTCATTTATTCTTTCAATACTAGCGTTTGGTCATTTTGAGACTGAACTATTACAGAAGTTTATTTCTGATGATCTTTCTTTTAATATGTTCTTTACTTTTCCTTGGAAAACTTCTTCTTTGGAAATTTTTGTATTATCAATTTCTCCTCGGTTTCGATTGCCAAAGTTTCAAGTTTTTCAAAATTTCCTATTTCAAAAATAAGTTTTCTTTTCAACATCAAAGTTTCAGCAAAGTAACAAAACTAGGATCAAAGTAACACTATAAATTGTTAAAAAATAACAAAGTAAACAAAGTATCAAAGTAAACAAAGTATCAAAATAAACAAAGTTTCAAAATAGCAAAAAGCGATTTGCATAACTTACAAGTTATCCCATAAATCAGTAAATCCAAGTATCAAAGTAAAGATACATAACAATTAACAATAAGTAACTTGTATAACTCGCAGCCTTTTCCCCGGGGTTGAGGGTGGAGGGCCAAACCCGGAACCTTAGTTATTTTACATTTGGCCTATGTTGAACGAAATTGCTATCTCAAAATATCAATCTGAAAAAAATGAAGAAACAAGGTCGTTGGGGGGAGGAGGTAGTTTCCCTTCAATCACTTGAGAATCTTATGAAGAAACTAGAACTTTCAATTTTCAATAAAACATGCTTCTTCCTAAGTTTATTCGACCGCCACTTCCATAAAAATTTGATATGCTTCTAAGGCATAAATTACAACCCTTGTTCCGGGTTCTTGGAATTATTTCAATCCTGAGCCATTGTTATATGATCTTTGGACTTTTTTGAACACAATAGCTATCTCAAGAGTTAGATTGGTTGTATTTGGGGACAAGAGAATGTGTAGGGAAGCTATTTGATCTCTTATCACCTTTGACTCTTTAAAACGGAAATGCAACTTCAAATTTCCATTTAAATAAGCTTCCTTAAAAATTTATAAGGCCGCCTTTTCCATAATGGCCTTAGTTACTCCTGGGGAATAGCTTACAGCCCTTTCCCCAGGGCTCGGGGGATCTTATCAACTCCAAAAACATTGTTATATAATGCTTGGACTAAATTAAACACAGTGGCTATGGCAAATTTTCAATCCGATGCATTTGAGAAAAAAAGGGCATGGAGGGTCTGTTGCCCTCTGATCACTTTTGGATCTTAAAATGAAGATCTATAACTTTCAATTTCCAATCAAATGAACCTCCTTCAAAGTTTATACGACCATTCCTATCCATAAGACCCTACATGACCCCTTGGAACAAATTACCACCTTGGAACCTTAGAATAACTTACAACCTCAGGCTTTGTGGGGCTCTGTCAACGCCAATGGCATTGTAATATTATACATAAACTGTTTTGAATAAATAGCTATAACAAAATTTGGCCGAATCTCTTTGGGGAAAAGGGTGTAGGAAGACTTTTTGCTCTTCGATCACTTTTGACTCTTAAAATGGAAGTAGAATTTTCACTTTCTTAACAAATAAGCTCCCTTAAAATTTCAAATGACCAGCCCCTCCATAAGAATCTTACATGCCCCTGGGGAAGAACTTACAACATTTGTCCCCGGGGTATGATTTAGAATACTTGCCCCTGGGCTCTGGGGGGTTGTGTTATCCCAGAACGTTTTTTTTATATCATCTTTAGTCTATTTTGAACAAAATAGCTATCTCAGTCATTTGGTTGGATGCATTTGGGGAAAGAAGGAATAGGAAGGGGTTTTTCCCCTCCGATCCCTTTTAACTCTTAAAAAGGGAACTAAAATTTCTAATTTCCGATCAAATGAGCCCATTCTGAAGTTTACAACACTGAACATTCTTAAGAACTCATATGCCCCTGGACATGACACTTGCCTCCGGGTTCTGGGGGGGGGGGGGGTGGTCTGTAAGCCCCAGAGTTTTTGTTACATAATCTTTAGCTTATTTGAACAACAAATTATTATCTCAAAAATCCGATCAGAGCCATTTGGGGAAAAGAGGGTGTGTTTACTAGTCGCCATGCGATTGCTTTTAAATCCTAAAGAGAACTAGAACTTTCAATTCCTAATCTTTTGAGACCCCTTCGATGTTTAAACAACCACTTCTTCCATAAGAACCTTATATACACTAGAGGCATAACTTACAACCCATCTCCTAAGCTCTGGGGGGGGGATAGTGTTAACCCCTTAGTTTTTGTTACTTGATCTTTCAACTTTTTTTTAAAGAAATTGCTATCTCCAAATTTTACTACTGCTAATAACAGAAACTCATGGCAGCACCAAGCCACCTGAGGCCAACACAGCTATGCATGCTCCCATTCCACTCCAATCTATTCAAAGCCTCCTTTTTTACACCCGCGCACGAAATTCTCGTTTGTTTTAAATCTTCCTTTATGGCGTCCTCCCACCCCAGACGGGGACGACCTGCTTTCCGTTTAGCCCTAGATGGTTGGCCGAAAAGAACAAACACTTACCCCTGGGCTCATGGGGGTTGTGTTGACCCTAGATTTTTTATTATCATATGCTTGAACAATTTGAGCAAAATATTTACCTTATAAATTTTCATCTGAGATGTTTGGTAAAAATTGGCTTGGGGGAGGGTTAGTTGCCCTCCGATTACTCTTGACTCTTGAAAAGAGCACTAGAACTTCTAATTACCAATCGAAAGAGCCCTCTCTGAAGTTTAATGACCATCCCTTCCATAAAAACCATATATATACCCTCAAAGCATATCACTCAACACTTGCCCCAGAGCTCTAAGGGGGTGTGTTGACCCGAGGTTTTTTTTTTTATATGTAATCTTTGAACTATTTTTAAGAAAAAGGCTATCTCAAAATTTTTATCTCAAATTTTATATTATTTTAAATCTAAAAATTTATATTGTTTTAATTTAATATGTAAGGAAGAATTACTGACAGGGATAAGAGGATTAAAAAGTAATAAGGCTCCAGGAGCTAATAGTGTAGTAAATGAGTTTCTTAAATATATTGGCCGTGAGGTTAGACATAAGCTACTGAAGATTATGAATATGATTTTCGAAAAAGGTGAAGTACCCAGGGATTTTAGGAAAACCCTAATTAAACCCTGAATATGAAAGGTGATAGTAGTGAGTGTGGTAGTTATAGAGGGATTAGCCTTTATTCTATAGGTAGCAAATTACTTGGTAGGATGATACTTTTCGACTGAGAGATGCTGTAGACAAAGTTTTAAGAGAAGAACAGTGTAGTTTTATGGAGGGTTGAGGATGTTTTGACCAAATTTTCATTCTCAGGTTAATTAAATACAAAAAATAAGTTTTTCAGCTGAAAGTAAAGAACAACGTTAAAACTTAAAACGAACAGAAATTATTTCGTATATGAAAGGGGCTGTCCCCTCCTCAACGCCTCGCTCTTTACGCTAAAGCTTTTTATTGTTTAAAAAAAAGAGTTCTGAGAAAGTCGAACTTTAGCGTAAAGGGTGAGGCGTGGAGGAGGGGACAGCCCCTTTCATATACGGAATAATTCCTGTTCGTTTTAAGTTTTAACGTCGTTCCTTACTCTTAGTTTAAAAAACTGCTTTTTTTATTTAATTTTTGAACGTTTTTGAATTAATGCAGGTTTTGATTTTGGCTCATCGTAAATGAACAATTAAAATAAAATTTGTATTTTAATTTTACTTTTATTTGGTTAAATGGATTTTCCGAAACTTGTTTAGTTTTATATACGAACGTTTTTTATTAGTAGGCCTAATAAATATACGTGGCTTTCAAATTAAATTACGTAACAAACTTTTATATTCATATGGTTTTAATAAGTATATTAGGGGGTTCGCCCCCTTGTCAATACCTTGCTCTTTAAGCTAAATTTCGAATTGTGTTGCAATTCTTTAAAAATGACCTCTTAATCACAAAGGCCGTTAATTAGAATAAATAGCTCTTATGAGAGTACTAAAAAATCTTTGGCTTTAAGAGCGACGTATTGACTAGGCGATGAACACAATCATATAAGTAATATTTTCTGTTCGTTTTAAGTTTTGATGTTGCTCCTTACTTTCAGTTGAAAAACTGGTTGTTTTTTATTTAATTTCTGATCTTTTTTTTAAATAATGCTGTAAAATCCGGCGCCCCCTTCATAGCAATGTCCCTTCCCCCATGAAAACTTCATCCATGGAAAGATCCTCCCACAGAACCCACGATCCCCCCCACTACCAGAAAAAAATCCCCCCTGAAAACTTCTGTATACTTCCCAATAACCAATAATATATGTTAACATTAGGTAATTATTATTAGCCCTCCCCCCGGGGACTGTGGGGGAGTAAGTCATCATAAAAGACATTATTTTATCATATTTTAGACCATGTTCAACACAATGGCTATCTCATAATTTCGATCTGGTGACTTTGGGAAAAAATGAGCGTGGGAGGGGGCCTAGCTGCCCTCCATTTTTTTGGTTACTTAAAAAAGGAACTAGAACTTTTAATTTTAGTTCCAATGATCCCTCCCACGATATTCTAGGGCCGCTGGGTCGATACGATCACCCCTGAAAAAAAAACCCAAAAAACAAATAAACACGCATCCGTGATCTTTCTTCTGGCAA
The DNA here is from genome assembly GCF_049724085.1 of Artemia sp. Qi Xiang Cuo. NCBI lineage: Eukaryota > Metazoa > Arthropoda > Branchiopoda > Anostraca > Artemiidae > Artemia > Artemia sp. Qi Xiang Cuo. The sequence continues at coordinate 9,447,618 of NC_142798.1, read as the reverse complement.
AAAAAAATGCAAAATTCCAAGTTTTTGTAGATAGGTGCTTGAAACCTCTACAGTAGGGTTCTCTAAAATGCTGAATATGATGGTGACATTTTCATTAAGGTTCTGCAACTTTTAGGGGGTCTTTCCCCTTTTTTCTAAAATCAGCCAAAGTTTCTAAGGCATGTAACTTTTGATGGGTAGGACTAAACTTGATGAAACTTACATATTTGAAATGATCATTAAAATCTGATTTTTGATGTATCTACTGGTATTAAAATCCCGTTTTCTAGAGTTTCGGTTACCATTGAGCCGGGTCGCTCCTTACTTACAGTTCGTTACCACGAACTGTTTGATAATTATTAAGCGTCTGAGTCATTAAAATCTTTTGTGATTAGTCTTATAGATTACGAGCAAGCGTTCAATTCAGCTTATAGAGGAGCTTTAGCGAAAGTCTTATCTTTGTTTGGTATACCAGTCAAACACATTAAAGTTATTAGGGCTATGTACGAGAATAACACTGCTGCAGTTAAGGTAGGAAATGAGGTTAGTAGCTGGTGTCTCATTATATCTGGTGTCTAGCAGGGTTTTGATCTATCCCCATTTATATGGATCATTTTAGTGAACATTGTCTTAAGAAGTACAGGAAAAGGAATGGGAGAACATTGAATCAGATGGAGAAGAAAGACTTATACTGATGATTTAAGCATCTTAGATGGAAGTTTGAGTAAAATGAATAAACTTTTAGAGATTTTGCGAGTTTATGGGGCTAGAATGGATTTGAAAATTAATGTTAAGAAGACTAGGTTTCTAAGGCTTGGAAAAGGCGACGTTGGGTAATTAAAAGATCAATCAAGTTGACAGTTTGACATACCTTAGTAGCTTTATTTGTAAAGACGGTGGGAGCAGTAAAGATGTTTTACATAGGATGTTGTACAAGGCTCAAGGTGTTTTTTCACAGTTGAAAAAAGTTTGGAAGAATAGGAAGACAAGTCTACAAACACAGATTAGAATATTGAAAATTACAGTGATGATAATGGTTAAATATGGCTCTCAAGCACGGGCTCTCCATAAAAAAAAAACAGAGGAAGATATGCTAGATGTTTTCCAGAAAAATTACCCACGGATTGTTTTAGGTACCTGACTGACTGACCGTATTTCAAATAGTAGGCTGTATGAAAACTGTGGTTCAATCTCACTTTCTAGGGCTATAATGAGAGAAAGTTAGGGATGGATAGGTCGCGCTCTATGAATGAAGGCTGACACGTTGCCAAAGATTTTCCTTTTTTTGAACTGTCTTGGGCTAAACGAAAAGAAGGTCGTCCACGGTTGGGGTGGTAGGATATCGTAAAGAAAAATTTAAGGGAAATGGAACCTCCAGAGAGGTTGTATAAAGAGGCTTTGAATAGATTGGGATGAATGAGGAGTTCACATAGCTGTGTTTGTCTCAAGCAGCTTGTTGCTGCGATGAGATGTCTAGCAGCAAATGTCCTGAATTGGGTCAAATCACTATCCAGTAGAAGTTTCAGATAGCCAATCTTTTTGAATTACCCGAAAATTATTTGTATTAACTCCTATCTTCAGACGCCATACACCTTTACGGTGGAGCATTTATTGCCAATAATTAACAATATACACGGTTGAAAAATATCCCTATTCATGCAGTGTCAATAACGGCTCCGTAGTATTGCATAGCCTCAAACAAACTGTTAGACACATTACTTTAGAATTTTTCTTTAGGGGGAGAGCAGTCTTGATCATCTGATGGTTAATTTTTATAGCCAGTTTTCAAATTTTTAATAAGCACTCCTTAGAAGAGGGGTGGGGGAGTAGCCCATAATCTCCCTTTATTTCAAGGAATTTATTTAGATGAGGATATTAAATGAAAGATGAAGTGGTGACACTTCCATTCTTACTCTAAGCATATACTGTTAAATGGAAAGCGGTATTTTTGTTCAATATTCGAAATTTTTAAAACTCTTGAAGTGAAGTGAGAGGGAAATTTAAAATCAAATGTTTCAAATAAAAGCCGGAAATAAAGTCGCAGCTTAAACTAATAGGAATTATCAACTAGTCATAACTAAATGATTCCAGAATAATTTCGCTTTCAAAGCACTGACGTTATAAGACGTTTAGATTTTACCATAATTTTAAAAATGAAATAAAAAAAGATTCATTTATTTATACTTGCTTAGATCTGCACCATTATTGATTGAAATGCAATAATAAATAATCCGTAAATTGATTATTACTTATACACATTCAAAATAAAGATTCAAAATTTTACAGAAATCTACTAGCCAAAATGAAAAAGTGGCTAATGGGCACTTAAAAAAAAAAGAAGCAGAGTATGGGATTTGGAAACCAACAATAAAAGCACTGGTCGGGTCTGTTTTTCATTAAATAAATACGGAAAATTGAATTAAAAGTTCATGGGGATACATTTGGTATTAGTAGACTTGAAACAGCAAGTAAGATACATCCGAAATGTTAAAATCTTTTTATTCTTCTCCTCAGCCTCTGTTATCTGTTCATTTTTATAAAGTTCTTAGTAGCTAGGGTTTGTGAGCCAATAAATTCACTAAGTTGTAGCACTGCCGTTTAACCCAACAATTCAAAATTATTTTGATATTTCTCTCTTTGAATAGATTAGGATTTAAAAGGAGTGTGTGTAGCCGTGTTGGCCCCAGGTGGCTTTGTGTGGCGGTGAGGTGTTAGTAGTAGTAGTAAAAGAACTGTTTAAGGATTTAATGATTGTTCATATTATTTTTCAGTTGAATTTTAAACATTCAAATTCCATACGCTAATTTTTCTTTCAATTTAATAGAGTTTATTTTCCTTCCATTTCTTATTACCTCACTTCACAGTCGAGTTAAGTGTCAATTAGTCCTTACTTTGTTTCAGGCTGCGATTGGCCTGTGTTTTCCTTCCTCTTTTATTCTTTGTCTTAACGGAAGGATACTTCCCAGTGAGAGACCAACGATTCCTACTGGGTGATGTGTTTAGACGCAATACAAACATTATCCTTAAGTCATATACTACAACCACAACAACAACAGTAAATCCAACCTGCTTTCAGCTTTTGGCTAAAGAAATTCCAGTTTGTCAGAGAAAGAAGAGACAATCATTCTGGGATGTTCATTCAAAAGCGGAAAATTTTCAATATAGGGGAAAATCTGATGAGCTTTACACCATACCCTACCCGTTGGCTGTTCAATATATCAGGTTTGACTAAATGCTATTTAACACTAAAGGCTTATATTAATTTTACGGGGGTTTCCATTAATTGATAAAGAATAGTGACAAGGATCATCCATTTTACTGGCAATAGTGTTAAAAGCCTCCCTAACCCATTATTCTTTACACTAAAGTTTTTTGTCGCTTTAAAAAGTTTCTTATTCTAATTCAACGACATTTGGGTTTCAGCAGTTGTCCAGAACGAATTGGGACAAAAATTCAAACTTCAGCATAAAAATCAAGGGGTTAAGAAGGGGGCAGTCACACAAGAGAATCAAAATCAGAATAATGAAAACAGCTGTCATAGACAAATTAATAAATAATGCACTGAAAGGCGCTGTTTTTTACATGAAAAACACTACACTACATGAAAAACACTTCACTACAATTTATCAAAAGCACTTGTAAAGAAAGGTACAAAGGAGTTACTGGGTCTGTTTGAGCAGCACGAGACGGGCATAAGCTTGCTCTTGCTTCTGATATTAGCGGGGACAGGCATTTCAGGTGGTACTATAGTCCGATGTACAGGACTAAACAATAAAAACTTGCCAAAAGGAATCATCAGCTGAAATTGGCGATCACGAAGGCTTGGTATTTCAAGTAACTTCAGAGCGGAGCTATAATCTACATATTTGTCACAAAGAATGACCTTTACAGTTCGTTTCTAGATCCCCTCCAAATCCTCAATTAAATAATCTATGTGATGAACATGCGGGCTCCAGACGGGACATGTATATTCAAGGTGGTTCGAATAAAAGTGAGGTACGCCTTTTTCATTTGATATATTGGAAAACCTAGGCGGCGCATCGCCACTAGTGTTTGCATATCATAATGCCCCATCTTTACCAGCTCTTGTATGTGAATAGAGAACGAACAGTCCACACTAAAGGTGACGCACAAGATAGTCGCACACGAAGCGGAAGGGAACAATGTCGCGGGGCAGGTAAAATTGCGTTTAAGTGGGTTAAACCTCAAAGCCTTTGATTTATTCTCGTTGATTTGAAGACTGTTAGCAGTACACTGTGATTTAAACTGATCGGCAAAACTTGGGTCAAACTGGGCTACAGCTTGCAAATCCTTTATGTTGTATTTAAGAAGCGCTGACAAATCATCGACTAAAAATGTAAAGAGTAAGGGCTTAAGGAGGGGGCAGAGCAACTCATATACAAAAGGTCTTCTGATTGGTTTAACTTTTGATACTGCATTTCACTTCCAGTTGAAAAGCCTTTTTTTAACATCTTGTTTTTCAAGTAATGCCAAGACCTAGAAAAGATATAATGCGTGATACCGACTTAACTAGCCGACTATTTCTTGCTTTTAAATTGTGTATATTAGCAATTGTATATTGACTGGTAGCGCTCTGTTTTCAATTTTTCTATTTACGAATTAAATGTTGGAGAAAAGTTAACAATTTTGTGCAAATTTTCGACGAAGAGTAGCTTTGTTGAATAAGTATTTAATAATGTTTTTACTACAGAATTTCGGGTGACAAAGAAGAGTGAAACAATTCAAATGGGTAGAAATTCTTCGTGACTTTTGATCTTTTATTTGGTCAAAGCTATCGCGATCTATAGAGTAGGATTCTATAATTTTTAGCTAACTTGTGATTCTCTATGGAAGATTAAATATACTGAAACATTGAATATAAAAAGAAAACAGAGACACACTACCATTTATGTGGTTGATAACAAAGTTTGTAGCAGCATTTCTCAAAAGAAGTTCCTTTTCAATACTCTTCACCCCACACCCTTGCCTTTTTCACCCTTGCCAAATATAATTGCCGCAATTTTATGTAACTTTGCGACAGGAACCCATGGGGGAATCTCCTCTTATAACGTAACGGGAGCACATACCTTTCGTAATTATTGTGCAACACTCTCAGGTAATACTTTTTTTCGCCCAAAACCCCCAAAACTTTTTTTTATTAACTTAATGGTGGCACACACTTTATGTAAGGGCACGTAATGATTATACAACACTGTCACGTAATACTTTTTTTCGACCAAAAGCCTGAATACATTTTCTTTATTATGACATTTAATTTTTTTGATGGAAACACTTTTCATATTTTGTTTCATTTTTTCTATAGTTCTTGACCCCGCCAGGATACGATAGGTGAATTCCCTTCCAATGGTTTTTGTGCCTTAACTGGAAGGACTAGACTGCTATTGTCAGTGTTTTGTACCTGGAACCATATTCCAAAATTAACCTATTGCATGACAGTTAAGATTCCCCATTTTTGGCAAACACTACAATGACGTATTACTCTCCCAATTTGACTTACTCCAGGAGACATTTACTCTCAAAATATTAATAAAGGAAAGTGCATGTCTTACTTGTGCTAAGAAATACATCTTAAAAACATGGACATTATTTATAAAAGTTATATTATTTCAAACAAATTGACAAACAATATTAAAAACATGAAAAAATGCACTTAAAAAACACAATAAAAATAAAGGCTGGAAAAGGCGTTATTCCCCTAGTTTCAAATCAATGATACGTTTTAGAAACGAATGTGCATTATATGGCATTCCAGCCTCTGAAACAGTAGATACAATATCTATATAGATTTATCGTAATTCTAAAACCTTTAACTTTTAGCTTTTTGTCATTCCGTTGGCTAGAATGCTAGGTTTATGCTTTAATATTATAATTAAGAGCGGTGTACTGATCGCGACACTCGCATAAAGCGAGAAAATGAAATATTCAATTATATAAACGTAACCTCCTTTCCTTGGATTATCTTGAAATCAATTACCTGTTATAGTATGTAAAAATCAGATCCCTGGGAGCGCTACCTTGGAAGTATGCGAAGTAATTATCTGTCGTGCGACTAGACACAGACATATAAAATAAAATAAACACAAATAGAAAAGCAATAGATTTATTGTGACTTACATTTTAGGTGTACAACAATGCTCACTTCAATTGACGACAAATAGGAGCAGAGATAATAATAATGACTGAATTGCAAAGCCTAAACGTTGAAATTATTCTGATCCTAATAATCTTGAATCTGACTTACGAATCCCCCAAAAAAGCACTTTTATAAAGCTATACAACATAGTTTTTGTCCTGCGCTCTAAGAGCTGACTCACAGTTGGCCCAAGTCCTGAGGCGGGCCAAACTCCTCGTCCAATAGTTTGTCTTAAATATTTCTGATGATTCAAACGTTCACAACGCTCTTATAATTTAAACTTTCTGAGAAACATTGTATCTATCATTTTTCTTATTAGTGAAGATCTTTGCAAAATTCAAAACTGTCTAGCGTCATTGTTTGACTGAAGCTAAAATGCAATTTTTCTTTTTAATGATTAAGAACTTAGGCTTTTGGAAACGGTATTTGAACTTAATTAGGGGACCTTTAATTTCAGTCGGATTTATCTTTAGAAAAACGGATTTATTTTTTGTATTTTAAACATATCACATTTTACTGATGGTAAATATTACCCTTCCCATTATTTAATAACTTCCCGTCATTAGGATTTGCTTGCCCTTAGGCTTTTGAAATATTTGCAATTAACTATTTATTCCGAATATTTTTGATTCATATTGTATTATTTTCTATCTTTACTTTGGCTTAATCAAGCTCGCTAAAAATTTCATCTATTGCTTTTATTATTTTATTATAATACCCTATTTTATATTTATAGATCATACTAATATACTGCATGGTTCTAAGTAATCTACTATACTAAGGATTTTTTTTTCTAAATCTAACACTGATTACTTTTACATTTTCAATAAGGTTGGGGCTATTCTATCTTTACATAAGATTTTTTTTGAGAATTTACCATTTACAAGTTTTTTTTATTTTGCTGTCTATAGGGCACACTGATTTCTAACTACGCTACATTAAATGAATAGCACGACAACGCACACATAACTCTATCTGAATATCTAACACTATATACAAGAACGATTTAAAACACACTATATTGGGTTTACCACGTTCACTGGTAACATTAGAACACTTTCACTGGGGATGTTTGCTACGTAATATTAATGATAGGATATCGGAATTTTTGAGTTATCAAAGTTATTAAGAGGTAACATATGTAAATTCACACCTATTTCAGCACCTTCGAGTCTCTTTAGCGTACTCAATCCTTCTGTTGTAAATTATGGTCCTTCACTCCTTTCGTCTTGGCAAAATTTTTAAAGCACCTACGATATAGTTTCTTCATGGAACAGTTCGAGCATGATTGTGTTCACACGACAAGCTTTCTCTAATTGTCAACTAGGAAATAATACTTCCAACTACAGGTGTGGGAATATGCTATCAGAGTTCATTCTCACCTGCTTTTTGACAGTTCATAGGGTGCCTTATCATTAAGGGGTTGAACACTGGGAGTGCGTTTATTTTCTTCTCAGCATATCATTTTTGGGATATTTTAAGGCACTTAGGGATCACAGTTCTCTTATAAAATTGTTAGTTCATGGCATGCGTCTATTAACCTTTGTTGTGATTCCTGGGTTAATCACAGGGGAATTTAAGTTTGGATCTGGAATACGTCGACATCAAACTATAGTGAATACTTCAACATATTGTCTTTAACTTGTGGAAGGGGCATACTGTCACTGAGGGGTTGGTCAATGGGGTTAATTTTGGTTTCTGTAATTCAATGGTTGATTTCCATGTCCATTTTTCAGAAATTATCTCGTAATATTATGGGATAACAGAGATATGAACTCTTCATACAGAAGGGATAGGATGGATTCCGAGAGATGGTCGAAAGGGATTCGACGCGTGAATATGCGTCATATAAATAATTTTTGGGATCATCAAATATCATGACTATACAGTCAAATGGTTCATGTGTCCATAAGGATTATCATGGGTGATATTTAGGTACTTATATCTTGTACTGGTCGATGGGGTTCTCAGGATTTATGTGATTATATAGTTCGATAATGCACTGGATACTGAGATTAAAATATAGTGTTACCTGATACGTAATATGGTTCGTGTCGAGGAAACAACGATCAAAGGTAACTATTATTTTCATAGACGAAGCTGGGATGATAATTGCCTGGAGTTTATGGTGAGTACTCTTCGTTGGTTGAGGTATGATGAAAATTGATGCTACTTGGTTGTATCTGCACTGGACTACGCATTGTAATGATCGATTTCAAATATGTTACACCACTCTCTATAATAAAAAGAACGATGCAAAATCACACGTTATTTATAACAAAGTCATACTACATTACGGACAATATGATTGGGTTATTTTAATGTTTATGTTTGCCATGCACTATAATATAAAAAGATAAACTGATTTTAATACATAACATTGGTTTTAATAAAACGAGATTATTGTCATGCTGGTATCATATACGTGCAATTTCCATTAGAAACTCTAATACGGAGATGTCTTTAAAATTGTTCTAAGTACAGACACACCAATCCAAGGTTTATCTAATTATTCAACGCTTATTTAATTCCCTCTTAGATTTAAAACAATCCGTTAAACATAATTTACTCTACATTATTAAGTTTTAGGTCTAATTTTACAACATATTTCATGCCTGCATTGTTCACGCACGTCCATGCTGTTGAAGAAACGCATGTTGCAGCGTCATAGCCACACGGTTTTACGTAAACAACCTTACAATGAGGGAACAAGACATAGCAAGGACGAGTGGAGACCTCTATACCCACTCGTTTTCTAATGTGTTCCCTTTTTCTTGGCTTAGACGTTCTCAAGGGGTTCCGGGTTTAACTTCTGCATTTCGGCCGGTTCCCCGTGTTTTTCTCCTGGTTTTTGCCTTCTTAGTCACAGGATTTTCCCGTAATTAAAAGTCAATAAGGTTCTTATGGTCAGGGAAGTCGCGAATACGAAACATACGGTCAGTAGTATGTTCCACCAGCAATTGGTTGAGAATAATCCGTATCTATCGTCCACGTACGTTCGTTAGTCTTTGGTCTTCATTTGTAAATAGGGGAATCTGGGAGTCTAATGCTTCTCTTATTTTTGTAAGCTTTACTGTCCCTTTATTTTTTTCTATTTTGAACCATATTGAGGTTTCCATTTCCTCATTTTCTATATTGGGAATAGTGTACGACAGGTTAATTGCCTTGAAATTGATTATTTTGGGACTTATTATCTTTGTGCTCGTGGTAATTAATGGCGTTCGAACAGTTGACTCTTTAGTTACAAGTCAACATCCTTGTTTTATAGTTATCGTACCCACATTTTGTAACAGTAATTCCGTTTTGTAACTTGGGTCTATTCTTTCTGTATTATTGTAACAAGACAAAGTTCCAACAGTTTCTCTTGGAACAGAAAATAACCAAAGATCATTTCTAATGTGTATGAATATTTCTCGCTTAGTACTTCCTATCACGGCTTCTTTCAGTTAGACTGGATGCATCGTACTGGAATGGTACGGGTAGACTTTTTATATTAAAGGAAATTATTCAAATTAATTATATGCAATGTTACTTTTTAATTAGAACTTTTTTTCGGGAATTGATATATGTTGAACAGACGGTATCAGACGGTTTTGATTCATCCGAAGCCTTAATATATGTTGAACGAAATTTTTCTACAGCGTTTTTATAGTTTTATAATTTTTACTTGTGAGCTAAAAGTTTTTAAATTATTATTCCTTTATGATGCCTATCCATAAGAATCTTTTAATCCTATACTGATTAAGTGTAGTTCCATCTATCGGGTTTTTTAAACCGTTCTACTCGATTGTGTCGTTACTTTCTCCTCGACTTCTTGCGGTGTTTTCTTTTTCGGTTTTTCTAGCGAAATAAGATCAAAGTTTTTGTATTGTTTTCTTCAAAAATTCTTGGCCTTTTAATTTTGTTTCCTTCGCGTGTGCGGCTGCTGAAGTCGGTTTTGATTTTCCTATTTCTTTAACTACTATATGGTCTGATTCGCCGTCAGACTCTTCGGAACTAGTTTCCGATGATTCTGTATCATAAATTTTAGAAGTTGCACCTCGCATTTTTGAGGTATCACCTCCCTTTCCTTCGTAAATTCTGATTCCTCTTTAAGTACAAGGTCTATTATCTAAGTCATCGGCTTGAGATTTGAATTCGGGGGATTAGATAAATTCTTGAGAGCTGTGAGAGGAATCAAGAGTTTTTGCGGGGTTCCTCCACTGTTTAAATGCCATGTCTTCAGTGGGTGGGGCATTCTTTGCACTAGTGTTTCTCTCCATGAAGTCCATTGTTTAGGTTTGACCTTGGACACAGTTATATCATGATATTGTCCTTGCTGGTCATCCTTGGGAGTTTTATTCTCGGGCAATGTACTTTGATTCTATCGTAATGGGAATTTTATTAAACCCATAGCTTCTCGCAGATTTGTCTTAGTCGAATCTCAGGTAGGAGTTTTTTTAAAGTAATACCGGGAGTTTCTAGAGCTCTGTGTAACTCTTCCTGCTATGACAAGGGCTCCGTTATTGGTGTCGCCGGGAAAACCATATCATTTGGAAATCTTTTGGGGGGACAAGGGGTTGAAATTCTATCAGGGAAAAATTGGGTTTTTGGAGATATCGTATAATCTAATTCTCCTGCGCTCTCCGATGATGAACTTTTCGGACCTTTTGGCGTTTTTATTCTTACTGGTATTAGGGAATTTTTTGGGAATAACTCGATTTTTCATAGCTAAAAATTCTTCCAAGTTTTCCTCATCCCTCTCATCCTCGAAATAGTCTTGCTTGAAATTAAAGGGTTTTAGCTCTGCCAATCTTGATTTAGGGGGCTCATTTTCTGCATCTGACGACTCAGTAGAGGAGGGACGTGATACCCATCTCTCTGGAAATTTTGCTTTTTATATTCGGCTAATATGCGCCTTGTAAGTTCTTCCACTATCGGGGTTCTCCATTTTAAAAGTTTGATCGTTATCGTACTTTTTGACTATTCTGTACGGTCCAGTACATTTGTTGGAAAGTTTTTTGCCTTCCGTCTTTGCCTCGTTCTTTAGGTAGACGCAATCTCCCGTCTTGAAATCTATGCTCCCCTTGACTTTGGGTTGGTTTCTTAGCTTTTGGTTTATTTTACATTTTTCCAACTCTTCCCTAACTATTTTATAAGTTTTACTCATCCTATTTATGAATTCTTGTTTGTAATCCTCCGAGTTATTATAATACTGCCGAGATTCAATAATCTCGTCATAGGGGATTCTAAAATCACGACCAAAAAGTAAATAAAATGGATTGTCTTTAGTGTCGCTTAAAACCTTATTTGGAATGCCAAATTTTAAAAATAATTTCGCTAACGCCTTACTTATGGCGTAAGCGCTTTGATTTTTTAATGCTTTTGTAAAAGTAAATCCGGAAAAATGGTCTATATTAAGGTCTTATTAAGTTTGTGGTAACATAGGTATTATTGATGTTTGGTTTCTATTTGCCTCAGTAGTCACGATTCTGCATAGTATTTCTTCATCAATATCATAGTAAAAATTATCTATTTCTTTTCTAAGAGTTTTGAATTTATTTGGTAACGCATCATCATTCACAAAATAATTAATAAGTGCTAAACACATCTCGTCCTTTTTTTGCTTTCTTTTTATATTTTCTAAAGACAGGGGACAATAGTTACCCTTATTTTCCTTTACTGTGTCTTTATCTTTGTTTTTCTCACTTTTATGTTTGCTTTTAGCATGGATAGCTTTAAATTCATTTTCCTCAGTTTCCGACGGAATATTTTCTGGGTATCTACTCAAAAAGTCACAAGCTGCATTTTGTTTACCTTTTAAATATTCAAATTCGTAATCTAGATCTTGGATTTTCATAATCCATCTAGCTAGAATTCCCGGGGTTTTTAAATGTGCGCAGGTACTGCAAGCTGTTATGGTCTGATCGTAGTATAAATTTTCTACCAATTAAATAGTGTCTAAATTTGTCCAAGTGGTGGATTATAGATAATAATTCTAAGTTTGTGGCGGAATAACTACTTTCACCTTTTGATAAAGTTCTACTCGAATAGCATATAACTTTTTCTATTTTTTTTTGTTTAGGCGTTCCCTCTAGAGGATTAGGGTTTTCTACCGGGATTATTTGCGAAAGAATAGCGCCAATGCCCTTTGAACTAGCATCGGTTGTGACCACAAATTGTCCGTTTTCAAAATCAGGAAGTGATAATATTGGTTCAGAAGTGAGTGCCTTTTTGAGACGGTCTAGGGAAGTTTGAGCTTCCTGGGACCAGGTAACATTTTGGGAGTTCCTTTTAGTTAACTCTGTGAGCAGTTTTGCAATTTGGGCGTAATTGCGCACGAATTTTCTAAAGTATCCAGTAAGACCTAAAATTCCTCTTAATTCTTTGATAGTTCTTGGGGGTTTGAGGTTTTCAACACATTTTATTTTATCTGGGTCTGAGGATATCTCTCCTTGCGTCACTAATACTCCTAAAAATTTAATCCTAGGTTGAAATAGATTTACTTTTTCAGGCCGGCATTTTAAGTTACCCGGTCTGAAATTATCGAACACCTTAGCTATTGTTGCTTAGTGTTGTTCAGCGTTTTCTCCCACACATATGATATCATCAACAAAATGATTGATATTTTTTAATCCTCTTAATAGATGTAATAAGGGTCTACAGAGCACGCTTGAACTTGTTTTAAGTCCAAAAGGTACTCTTAAGTATTCATATGAACAACATTCATCTGTTGAAAACGCAGATTTATGGACATCTTTTTTGGCTATTTTCACTTGGTGGTAGCCTTGGGTGAGGTCCAAAGAAGTAAAAATTTTGTTGTTGCTTGAAATAGAGTCAAGAATTTCATCTATTCTCGGTAAAGGATATTTATCCTAACTACTTGTTTGTTAAGGGCTCTATAATCTACTACATGTCTAAGGTCGCCATTCTTTTTTGGTACCAAGATCACTGGTGCGCTATACGGACTTATACTTGGGCGTATAATTTCATTTTTTTCTAATTCATGGATTTTATTTTTTAACCATTCTTTGTGCTTATACGGCACACGATATGGCTGTTTCGCGACAGGACCACCAGTCGTTAAAATTGAATGTTCATAAAATGGTATCAGTCCGATGTCATCTTCAGATGCGGAAAATACATCTTTCAAATTCCATAATAATTCGCATAATTTTTTCTTAAGTTCCAAGTCCGTAATATGATCCATATTAAATTTGATTAAAAATTGCGATTTAATTTGAGGGTATTTGCTATTTGATTTTTTAATGCCATTAACAAGGTTTCTTTTGGAATTTTCCCATCTATTTAAATCATCCTCCGATAAAACTTGGAGGTGAACTAAACAAGTCCCCTTTTTTATCGTAATTGTATCATTTTCGGGGTTATTAGTTGCCCAAATAAAACCTTCTACTTTTTCTAAGATATGATCTGTTCCTCGCATAACATCTTTTTGGGAATATCATTTGACGGGGTTGCAAACCATATTTTAGATTTGCTTTCCACTGGTTCCATCATCTGTGATATTAGAATTCTTTGCATCGTTTTAGGAGGGACTTCTGATTTCCTTATCGGGAATCCGTAATATATCTCTTTATTTTCATTGTCTATTAGATTCATACTGGCATTATGTTGCGTCATTGCGGCATCTTGCAGCGTCACGTTGGGTTTTACTATGTTTTTCCAAAATTCCGCTATTTTCTTAATTTCGTTTGATCTATACTTTCGCATATCTCCCATTTTTATTTTCGCAAATTCAATCCACTTATTATTTAAACTTGCATCATCTTTGCAATGTCTCTCATAAAAATTGAACAAATTTCTGGTTATGCCATGTCCTCGTTGAGACATGAGGTTCAAAAGATTGTGAAATTATACTGCCAGATATTTTATTTACTGTTACGTCCTCTTCGTAACCTCTGTTGCAATTTCTTAAGGTATAATTTCCTTCTCCTACCTTAGCCGGGTAGACAAGCTTTTCGTTTGCTACGTCTAATAGTACTCTATTAGACCTTAAAAAATTTGCGCCGATAATGGCTTCATACGGAAAGTTATCGTATATTATAAAATTCGTCGGAAAAATTCTCTTATCCCTTTTTACGTCCAGGCGAATTGAACCTCTTGCATCCAATTTGTGCCCTGTCACGCTAGTTAAATTGGGATTATTAAAATTTCTTTGTTGCCTAATATGCGGAGGCAACATATTAAATACGCATGAGCTCATGATATTAACCGTGGCACCACTGTCAACTAAAGCCTTAAAGTAAACGTTTGCTACATAAAAATCATAAATATAGGTAACTTGTTATTACTATCACTACAAGACGGTACCACTATCAGTTTGGACCTATTAAATATTCTGGGCACCCTCTGGGTCAAATTTATATTCTGAGGGGCCTGAAACGTTTCCTGCGGATTTATTTCATGCGTCGGTGCCTGCAATAGATATTCAGACATATGAGATTCCGTACGCATATCTAATTGATTTACATCTGTCCGCCTTCGCCATGTATTATTACGGTAACTTGGATGTCTTGCGTCAGTGCCGCTTGCTGGCGCTGACTGCCAATGCCGTTGGCTTGCAAAATTTTCATTTCCCGTCGGCAAGTTTTCGTCATTTCTATATAGCATTCTCGCATTAAATTAGCTTTGACGAGTATTTGGGTTTTCAAGTAGTTAATTAATTTGTCTATTGGGGGGAGGATTATACATGTTTGGTTGATACGCATTGTAAGGTACTGATTACCGCAATCTTCCCTGGCTATAGCCTAGTGCACCACTGGCGCTAAAATTTGTTCTTCCGAACAAATGGTTGCCATAATTTTTCGTACTACCGACAGCAATTCTTGGTGTTCGATTGAGGACATAACGGCACTCCCTCGCGATGTGCCCAGATCGATTACGAATATGGCATCTTATAATTGTAGGGTTATTTTCATAACTAAATTGTTTGACAGGCTGAAAACGTACTGTTTTCTGCCCAGCGGGTTTTTGCGTTTTATTTCTTTGTGGCACTGGGGAGTTATCCCTTGAAAAGAAATTGGGAGACGCCTGATCGCCCTTGAAGGTTAGGCTTGCGTTTGATTCGCCTAGGCTATTTATTTTTACTTTTCTGTGATTAGCCACCATTGTATCAACTTCGATCAATCGCTCTACCTCCTGAACTGCAAGATCCAACGTCTGAATATTTTTGGATATTACCATTCTATATAGTTTCGGGGGTAGCCCTTGCAAAAAGGTATTTAGTATGACTTTTTCATACAGTTCTCCTGAACCTTTTCCGTATTTTGCTTCTACTGAAATCTGTATATTATCAAGATATTCTCTTATATTTTGTGAATGGTCAAAGCCTACCATTCCGTGTTTCAATTTATTTGTAGAACTGGTTTCGATAAATCTATCTTTAAATGCCGTTAACAATTTGTCCAACGTATTTATTGGCAAGTTGACGTCATCACCTATAGTACGTTCAATCTGCTTTAGAAAGGTTAAGGCCTGGCCTTTTAATCTTAATAGAAGCATGCCAACTAACGTTTCTAGCTCTGTTTTTGGTAATTCTACAAACTGGGCCAATTGGATATTAAATTCGTCGATATCTGATTTTCCATTGTACTGTGGAATAGAATTTGCTATTTCTACATTTTTCGCGACCAACTTTTGCGCCTTTAATTGTTCGTCTAATTCTTCTGACATTTTTTCTGCGTTTGAATAACTCACAATACATTTATTTTTTCACTTAACCTCTTTTGGGAGAGACTATTATCTCCTATGAGATATTTTAAAGGGTTTCTCTGTTATAGGCTATCGGTTATAGGCCTAATCACTTTTCTTATATGTCTGTATCTCTCCAATAATTAAATTTAAATTACAAAGTTTATAGCCTAATTAGTTCGCATGATTTTCTCCAATTTCCGACCGTGCCATTTGTAGCGATAAAAATTTTTTAGATTGGCCTTAATTGTGGTAATAAAGATTGACAGCGTCAAATGTAATTTTATGCTTTAAAGCTACTTCACCTTATAAGTTCTCCGATAGCACCACTTCTAGCGCTAAAGACAGTGCCATATGTAATATTATGATTAAGAGCGGTGTACCGATCGCGCCACTCGCAGAAAGCGAGAAAATGAAATATGCAATTATATAAATGTAACCTCCTTTCCTTGGATTATCTCAAAATCAATTACCTGTTATAGTATGTAGAAATCAGATCTCTGGGAGCGCTACCTTGGAAGTATGCGAACTAATTCTCTGTCGTGCGACTAGATACAGACATATAAAATAAAATAAACACAAATAGAAAGGCAATAGATTTGTTGTAACTTACATTTTAGGTGTACAGCAATGCTCACTTCAATTGACGACAAATAGGAGCAGAGATAATAATAATGACTGAATCGCAAAGCCTGAACGCTGAAATTGTTCTGGTCATAATAATCTTGAATCTGATTTACGAATCCCCCAAAAAAACACTTTTACCACACTATACAATATAGTTTTTGTTCTGCGCTCTAAGAGCTTACTCAAAATGGGCCCAAGTCCTGAGGCGGGCCAAACTCCTCGTCCAATAGTTTGTTTTAAATATTTCTGATGATTCAAACGTTCACACCGCTCTTATAATTTAAACTTCCTGAGAAACATCGTATCTATCATTTTTCTTATTAGCAAAGATCTTAGCGAAATTCAAAACCGTCTAGCGTCATTGTTTGACTGAAGCTAAAATACAATTTCTCGTTTTGCTGATTAAGAATTTGGACTCTTGGAAACGGTATTTGAACTCAATTAGGGGACGTTTAATTTCTGTCGGAATAGTCTTTAGAAAAAGGAATTTTATTTTTTGTATTTTAAATATATCACATTTTACTCACGGTACAATGCCACAATTTGCTTGGAAACACCTGTACTGAAGAGACACAGTCCTTTTTGGCTAAAATGAATGTCTATGTTATTAGCTTATTTTATACCATTAGCAGTACATTTTAGAAACGAGTGTGCCTCATGCAGCATTCCCGCCTCTGAAACAAGATATTTAATATCTGTATAGATTTATCCTAGTTCTAAAACATTTAACTTATTGCTTTTCGGCATTCGGTTGGCTAGATTGCTAGTTTTATGCCACAGTTCGCTTGAAAACCCCTGTACTGAAGAGACACATTCAGTTTTGGCTAAAACAAATGTCTATATAATCAGTTTATTTTATAGCATTAGCAGTACCGTTTAGAAACAAACGTACCTCATATGGCATCCCCGTCTCTGAAACAGGAAATTCAATATCTGTATAGATTTATGCTAGTTCTGAAATATTTAAATTTTAGCTTTTCGGCATTCCGTTAGCTAGAATGCTTGTTTTATATCACAATTCGCTTGAAAACAACTGTACTGAAGAGACACACTTTTTTCGGCTAGAATAAATGTCTATGTTAACAGTCAATTTTATAGGACTAGCAGTACCTTTTAGAAACAAACGTGCCTCATGCGGCATTCCCGCCTCTGAAACAGGAGATTAAATATTTTTTTAGATTTTTAGAAATTCTAAGAACATTTAACTTTTTTATTGGACTCTCAATAAATCCAAAGAGGAGGCATGTTGTATTTATACCCACAAGTGTATCAACCCTAGTACAATATATCCCATTTAACTTATCCCCCGATCAACTAAACCTCTGTTTAACCCCACCCTTTCAATATAGATGTAAATGTGACCCAACTTTATAACCGCGCATCTTAGCCCGTTTAACTAAATCCACGTTCAACAGAATCTCTGATTTTTGCATGACCTCCCTTTGTTTCAGCGCTCATGCAACCCAGGGGACATTCTTCAGCAAAAATATCAAAACACACGCACACACACACATACGCACCAAAAACAGACACACACAAAAACAGACAAGCACAAAAACATAAATACATACAAAACATGCACACACAAAAACAACCACAAAAACACAAACACAAAGACACACAAACACACAAACACACACACACGCACAAACACATAACAAGTTTTCTGTCAGAAGTAGCAAGTTTTCCTTAACACTAACAAATTTTCTCATCGAAGTAACAACTTTTTCCTTAAAACAAAAAATTTTTTACCTAACACTATCAAATTTCTCTTAGAAGTAACAGGTTTTCTTAACAGTAACAAATTTTTTCTATAAGCACCAAGTTTTCCGCCAAAGATAGCAAATTTCTCTGAGACTTCTCAGAGAAACTTGCTACTTCCAGCAGATAAATTGTATCACTGATGAAAAAATTGTTACTTAACAGTGTTTTCATCAGTGATAACAAGTTATCTGCTAGAAGTAGCAAGTTTTCCTTAACACTAAAAAATTTTTTCATCGAAGTAAACATTTTTCGTTTATGATAACAAGTTTTCTTAAAGAAGAAACAAGTTTTCCTTAACACCAACAAATTTTCTTTTTGAAGTAAAAACTCTTTCCTTAATATTAACATTTTTTTCGTTTATGATAACAAATTTCTCTTAGAAGTAACAATGTTTTATCAGTGATAACAAAATTTCGGTTAGAAGTAGCAAGTTTTCCATCAAAGAGACCAAATTTTCTTAGAATTAACAATTTTATGTTTATGATAACAAGTTTTCTGTCAGAGGTAGCAAGTTTTACTTAACACTAACAGATTTTCTCTTCGAAGTAACAACTTGTTCCTTCATATTAACAAAGTTTTACTTAAAACTATCAAATTTGTCTTAAAAGTAACAGATTGCTTTTCTTAATAATAACAATTTTTTCCAAGAACACTATGTTTTCTGTCAAAGATGACAAAGTTTTCTTGGAAGTAGCAATTGTTTCGTCAGTGATAACAATTTTTCCGTTAGAAGTAGGAAATTATCTGTCAAAGATGACAATTTTTTCCTAAAACAATTTCTTAACAATTTTTTGTTTCTCTTCGGAGTAAAAACTTTTTTCTTAATAATAATTAAGTTTTACTTAACACTATTAAATTTCTCTTAAACATAACAGATTTTTACTTAACAGTAAAAAAAATTCTAATACCACCAAGTTTTCCGTCAAAGATAACAAATTTCCCTTATAAGTAACAATTTTTTCGTCAGTGATAATAAGTTAACTGTAAAAAGTAGCAAGTTTTCTTTCAAAGATACCAGATTTTTCTTAGAAGAACAATTTTTTTGTTTATGATAACAAGTCTTCTGTCAGAAGTAGCAAATTTTGCTTAACACTAACAAATTTTCTCTTCGAAGTAACAACCTTTCCCTTAATACTAACAAAGTTGTCTTAAACTAATAAAGTCAAATTTGTCTTAGAAATAACAATTTTTCGTGAGTTATAACAAATTTTCTGTTAGAACTAGCAAGTTTTTCATCAAAGATACCAAATTTTTCTTAGAAGTAACAATTTTATGTTTATGATAACAGGTTTACTGTTTGAGGTAGGAGGTTTTTCTTAACAATAACAAATTTTCTCATCGATATTACAAATTTTTTTCTTAATACTATCAAACTTTTACTTAACACCATCAAATTGCTCTTAGAAGTAACAGGTGTTTTTCTTAGCAGGAACAAATTTTGCTAATAGCACCAAGCTTTCCGTTAAAGATAACCAATTTCTTTTAAAAATAAATTTTTTTCGAGAGTGATAACAAGTTATCTGTTAGAAGTAGCAAATTTTCTGTCGAAGATACCAGATTTTTCTTAGAAGAAAACCTTTTTCGTTTAGGATAACACGTTTCCTGTCAGAAGTAGCAAGTTTTCCTTAACACTATCAAATTTTTCTTTTAAGTAACAATTTTCGTCAATGATAACAAGTTGTCTTTTAAAACTAGCAAGTTTTCCATCAAAGATACTAAATCTGTCATAGAAGTAACAATTTATGTTAATGCTATCAAGTTTTCTGTCAGAGGTAGCAAGTTTCCTTAACAGTAACACATCGACATAACAAATTTTTTCCTTTATACTATCAAACTTTTACTTAACACCATCAAATTGCTCTTAGAAGTAACAATTTTTTTCTTAGCAGTCAAAAATTTTGCAAATACAACCAATTTTTCCGTCAAAGATAACGAATTTCTCTTTCGTTCTAAAGTAACAAACTTTTTTAGAGTAATAACAATTTATCTCTTAGAAGTAGCAAGTTTTCTGTCGAATGTACCAGATTTTCTTAGAAGTAACAATTTTTTCTTTTACAATAACAAGTTTTCTTTCAGAATTGGCAAGTTTTCCTTAACGCTAAAAAATTTCATCTTTGACGTAACAACTTTTTCCTTAATACTAACAAACTTTAACTTAACACTATCGAATTTCTCTTAGAAGTAATAATTTTTCGTCGGTTATAACAAGTTTTCTGTTAGAACTAGCAAGTTTTCTGTCAAAGATACCAAATTTTTCTTAGAAGTAACAATTTTTTCATTTATGATAACAAGTTTTCTGTCAGAAGTAGCAAGTTTTACTTAATATTAACAAATTTTCTGTACGAAGTAACAGCTTTTCCTTAATACTAACAAAGTTTTACTTAACATTATCAACTTTTCTCTTAAAAGTAGAAAGTTTTCTTAACACTAAAAATTTTCTCTTCGAAGTAACAACTTTTTCCCCACCTAATACTTACAACGTTTTACTTAACACTATCAAATTATTCGTAGAGGTATCAATTTTCTCTACGTTTAAGTTAAGTTCATTTAAGTTAGGTTAAAATGAGCGCTTACTTTTTACTCTCGAACGAGGGGTTTTTCACTCTGTTATCACTCTCTAAAAAATTTTTACTTCTAAGAGAAACTCTTTATCTTTGACGGAAAAACAAGGTTCTATTAAGAAAGTTTGTTGCAGCCAAGAAAAAAAAACCTGTTACTTCTAAAAGAAATTTGATGGTGCTATGTAAAATTTGATAGTATTAAGGAAAAAAGTTTGTACGTCGATGAGAAACTTTGCTACTGTTAAGAAAAACTTCCTAGCTCTGACAGAAAACTTTTAATTGTAAATATAAAATTGTTACTTCTAAGAAAAAAATGGGTATCTTTGATCGAAAATTTACTAGTTCTAACAGAAAACTTGTTATCACTGACGAAAAAGTGTTATTTCTAAAACAAACTTGATAGTATTAAGTTAAACTATGTTAGTATTAAGGAAAAAGTTGTTACTTCGAAGATAAATTTGTTAGTGTTAAGGAAAACTTGCTACTTCTGACAAAAAACTTGTTATCATAAACGAAAAAAGTAGTTACTAATAGAAAAATCTGGTATCTTTGACGCAAAATTTGCTAGTTCTAACAGATAACTTCTAATCACTGAATAAAAAATTGTTACTTCTAAGGGAAATTTGTTATCATTGACAGAAAACTTAGTGCTATTAGAAAAAATTTGTTACTGTTAGGAAAAAACCAGTTACTTCTAAGAGAAGTTTAATATTGTCAAGTAAAACTTAGTATTAAGACTTAGTGCTAGTATTAAGAAAAAAGTTGTTACTTCGAAGAGAAAATTTGTTAGTGCTAAGTAAAACTTGCTACTACTGACAGAAAACTTGATATCATAAACCAAAAAATTATTACTTCTAAGAAAGATTTGTTATCTTTAACAGATAACTTGTTACTTCTTACAGAAAAATTAGTATCACTGACAAAAAATTGCTACTTCTAAAAGAAATTTGTGATCTTTGACAGAAAACATGGTGCTATTAGAATAAAATTTTGTTACTGTTAAGAAAAAAACCTGTTACTTCTAAGAGAAATTTAATAGTGTTAAGTAAAACTTTGTTAGTATAAAGGAAAAAGCTTTTACTTCGAAGAAAAAATTTGTTAGTTTTAAGAAAAACTTGCCACTTCTGACAGAAAAATTGTTATCATAAACATAAAATTGTTACTTCTAAAAAAATTGGTATCTTTGATAGAAAACTTGTTACTTCTAACAGAAAAATTGTTATCACTGACAAAAAATTGTTACTTCTAAGAGAACTTTGAAATCATAAACGAAAAAAATATTTCTTCGAAGAGAAAATTTGTCCATGTTAAGGAAAACTTGGTACTTCTAGTGAATAACATGTTATCACCGACGAAAAAACTTTTACTTCTAAGAGAAATTTTTCATCTTTGACGTAAAACTTGGTGGTATTAAAAAAGATTTGCTACTGTTACGAAAAAAACCTGTTACTTCTAAGAGAAATTTAATAGTGTTAAGTAAAACATTGTTAGTATAAAGGAAAAAGTTTTTACTTCGAAATAAAATTTGTTAGTTTTAAGAAAAACTTGTTACTTCTGACAGAAAACTTGTTGTCATAAATGAAAAACTGTTAACTCGATGAGAAAATTCGTTAGTGCTATGGAAAACTTGCTAATTCTAACAGATAGCTTGTTATCACTAATGAAAAAATTGTTACTTCTCAGAGAGATTTGTTGTCTTTGACAGAAAACTTGGTGCTATTAGAAAAAATATATTAATGTTAAGAAAAACCTGTTACTTCTAAGAGAAATTTGATAGTATTGAGTAAAAGTTTGTTAGTATTATGGAAAAAGTTGTTACTTCGATTAGAAAATTGGTTAGTGTTACGGATATCTTGGTAATTCTAACAAAAAACTTGTTATGTGTGTGTTTGTGTGTGAGTAGGTATTAGTATGTGTGTCTTTGTGTGTGCGTGTTTTGTGTGTTTTTGTGTGTGTGTTTTTGTGAGTGTCTGTTTATATGTGTGTCTGTTTTTGTGCGTGTGTGTATGTGTGTTTTTGTGCGTGTGTGTGTGTGTGTGTTTTTGTGCGTGTTTGTGTTTTGTGTGTGCGTGTTTGTTTCAATCGTTAGCAGATGCTAACGATGATGATGACGGGTGTCGTAGAGGTAGCAAAATGTGTGTAGCGGTAGCGGTTTGGGCACCTTCTCTTCTCGAAACATGATTTTCAAACCTCTCCCATTAGGTATCATTGCTTAAGATATGCACTGCCGTTATTAAGCCGTACCCGTATCTTTGTGCCATGCTGGGGGGATTTCCCCATGGGGTCCTTTTAGTCTAGTTTGTAAGATACACTAGCGTCATTCATATTAGACCTGGCTATGGAAATTAGGGAGGTCTTCCAGAAAAAATGGCTAGGAATCATGCCAATATATAAGAAATAATAGAACGTGTGCAATCTCAGGTGGGCTGCGAAGGATTGGAATCTTGCTAGCTGAGCGCTAGAGACAGGGATGATATGACGTTTAAGGTGGGCATGCTCTAGAAATTCTACGATAATTTCCCTATTATTACTACTTTTTAAGTTATCTCGAGCGAGAGCATTTTTTAACCACCTCTATCGCCTAGCAAAAGTCCGGATTCCAACCCCCAGAATGAGTACACACTGACCAAACTCCTTCGCAGTGCGCAGGATAGGCAGGAACAAGAATTTCTCGAAATATAATTTTCCCGCTTTTCCGTGTTTTGATATTTTTGCTGAAAAATGTCCCCTGGGTAGCATAAGGGCTGAGACAAAGGGAGATTATGCAAAAATCAGAGATTTTGTTGAACGTGGATTCAGTTAAACGGGTTATATATATATATATATATATATATATATATATATATATATATATATATATATATATATATATATATATATATATATATATATATATATATATATATATATAACGGCAGTTTAATATAATTTAATATAATTTTCATATAATATAATTGAAATATATTTTCATATATTACATATAATTTAATATAATTAAAGTCAGTTTAATATAATTTTCAAAATGCTTTGGAAAATCGGCTTCCTGGGATTTTCTGGCCGCCGAAAACGATCTACATAGATCTTGATTTGAGAAAATTTGTATTGAGCTGTAATTTTCGAACATAAATTTATCCAAGTGCCGTCGTATTTAAGAGCACATTTCAAGAAAATAAACTACATCATTCCCCTCCCCGGAGTGATCGTACAGTTTCGTGTTATATCAGAACATAGCTAAAAGTAAAATATACTAAGTGTAATGAGTCTATATATATATATATATATATATATATATATATATATATATATATATATATATATATATATATATATATATATATATTAACGGCAGTTTAATATAATTTAATATAATTTTCATATAATATAATTGAAATATATTTTCATATATTTCATATAATTTAATATAATTAAAGTCAGTTTAATATAATTTTCAAAATGCTTTGGAAAATCGGCTTCCTGGGATTTTCTGGCCGCCGAAAACGATCTACATAGATCTTGATTTTGAGAAAATTTGTATTGAGCTGTAATTTTCGAATATAAATTTATCCAAGTGCCGTCGTATTTAAGAGCACATTTCAAGAAAATAAACTACATCATTCCCCTCCCCCGGAGTGATCGTACAGTTTCGTGTTATATCAGAACATAGCTAAAAGTAAAATATACTAAGTGTAATGAGTCTATATATATATATATATATATATATATATATATATATATATATATATATATATATATATATATATATATATATATATATATATATATATATATATATATATATATAGACTCATTACACTTAGTATATTTTACTTTTAGCTATGTTCTGATATAACACGAAACTGTACGATCACTCCGGGGAGGGAATGATGTAGTTTATTTTCTTGAAATGTGCTCTTAAATACGACGGCACTTGGATAAATTTATATTCGAAAATTACAGCTCAATACAAATTTTCTCAAAATCAAGATCTATGTAGATCGTTTTCGGCGGCCAGAAAATCCCAGGAAGCCGATTTTCCAAAGCATTTTGAAACTTTCTAATTCTTGCTGTCGCCTATAATTCTCACTGCCATCGCAAGTCATGTTAACTTTTGTCTTAAATTGTTTTAATTCTTGCTAACTGGACATTGTTTTTTTTTGGTTCTTCACTTTCAGTTTTGCCAAGTTGTACTTTCCGTTATCGCAAGTATTCTAACCATACATTTCTTTTTTCTTAATGGTCTTGGTTATTCATTTGTCCTCTGGCTATTATGGAACTGCTTAAAACGCCTTCATTTTCAGATTGCTTTCTTTAATAAGTTGTGTTATTTCATAGTTATTGTTAGGTATTATTTCTCTGGTGACATATGTTAGTTTGATAAATTGTGGAGCATCCGGTGTTTCCGTGTGTGTTTGCAATCTCTTTTATGTGTATTTTCTTGTATTGAGATGAGAAGGTTGAATTTTACTAAAGAGACTTCATATTTCTCTCTTCAATCACTTATGTAGTCTTAAGAATTTTTAACCCCTCTGCTTTGTTAGTTTTCTGGTAATATTTATGGTGTGATAAATTGAGATGGATCTAATTTTTTCTTATATATATGCTAACTTTCTCGTGCTGAGATTCCTGTATTGAGACTTGATGATTAAATTTCACTGTTATGAGTTTTCAGAGTACTCTCCAAAATAAATTATGTTTCATAAATTTTTTAACTCTGTATTTGACTTGAAAATATTTGATTTTTTATTAATAAGGTAGGAAAGTTGCCGACACTTTCTAGAAAGGTAGTTATCCAATTCTTTTGATTATTCTTGCTTCAAAAGAGGGGAGAGGGTCTGGTCAATGAAGATTTATCTCCAGTTGCCTTTTTTAAGTCATCTATCTATAGTCTTGCAGTTATCTATTTTTCTGTACGATGGTTGGAAAGGCAATGGGAGACCACGGAATCAAATGTGGAGGAAAACGTCTCCTGGACTTAGATTAGTCCAGTGTTAGACTAAGTGTGAGCAAAATGAATGAAGTTTTAGATGTTTTGCGAGTTCTGGGCGCTAGAATAGATTTGAAAATTAATGTTAAGAAGACTAAGTCACTAAGGCTAGGAATAAGTTAAGATGAAAAGGTGACGCTGGTCAATGAAAAGATTGATCAGGTGGGCAGTTTCACGTACCTTGGTAATATTGTTAGTAAAGTTGATGGGAGCAGTGAAGATGTTAAAAGTAGAATAGCCAAGACTAAGGGTGTTTTTTTGCAGTTAAAAAAAGTTTGAAAGAATAGGCAGATAAGTCTGCAAACAAAGATTAGAATATTAGAAGCTACATTGATGACAGTTGTCAAATATGGCTCTGAAGCATGGACGCTCCGAAAAGCGGATGAAGATTTGCTAGATGTTTTCCAGAGAAATTTCTTAAGGATTGATTGGGGTACCCGGCTGACTGACCGTATTTCAAACAATAGGCTATACGAAAAATGTGGTTCAATACCACTCTTTAGGGCTATAATAAAAGAAAGGTTGAGGTGGTTAGGTCACGTTGTGCAGATGAAAGATGACATATTGCAGAAGATTGTTCTTTTCGGCCAACCGTCTAGGGCTAAACGGAAAAGCAGGTCGTCCTCGTCTGGGGTGGGACGACGTCATAAAGAAAGATTTAAAGGAAATGGGAACTTAGTGGGAGGGTGTAAAAAGGGAGGCTCTGAATAGATTGGGATGGAGAAGGAGCGTGCGTAGTTGTGTTGGCCTCAGGTGGCTTGGTGCTGCGGTGAGTTGTTAGTAGTAATAGTAGTATATTCTTGTAACAACCTGTATGCATAGAGACACTATAGTTCCTTTCGCATCGCGATACTGGTAACTTGAGCACCGAAACCAATAAAAGACAATCAGGCTCTTCGATACTTTTAGACTTCTTTTGTACCAAAATACTTAACAGTTGCATGAGACTCACACCTAAAGAGACCCAATCGAGGTACCGATGAACCCACTTAAGCTTTACCAGTTAAAACAGAGAATAATTCAAGACTGATTTTCAATGCTAGCTGATGTTACTCAGAATCTTCATAGAAACCTCATGTTAGGTTTCTATGATTTTTCCTGTGCACTTTTATTGCTTTTCAAAATCAACCATCTTTGCCTGTTTTGTTGTCTGTGTATTTTCTGTACTGTTAACATATTTTTTTACCTTTTAAGTAATTATTAGTTTAAGGATATAAGAAACACTGTTCCAAAGTTTGTTAATAAATGAGATGTTTTTGAATTTTGCTTTTAAAGAGTATTCTTCTAGGCCAATTGAGTATTTTGCAAATCAGCCGTCTTACACTCCATACACTCAAAGGGAATACCTAGACTATAAAGAAACTGACCCCATTGAGCCTAGTATTAGGGCTCCAGGTGCTGTAGAGGGAAGATTTTTCTTGAAAAAAGAATCTCTTACTCTGACAACCGAAACCATTACCGTAAGTGTTTATATTTTTTTTTTTCTTAGAAATTGATGGTTTAAGAACATAAAAAAACAATTCCAAACTTTGTTTATGATTGAAATGGTTATGAATTTCTCCTTTGAAGACAATTTTCTTGACCACTTGAAAATTTGGGAATCAGCCACTTGGCCACCTGGTACTCTCTTCGTACTCAAAACCCCTATGCCTTTCAAAGGCCAGAACATAATTTGCACTTTACTGAAAAAATATAAATATTTTTACTTTTATATTTTAATAAATCAAATAATATTAACATTTTGATAACTAAACATCAGTATGCGTATATTAAACTGACAATGCACATTCAATTATATTTTTTTCAGTAAAGTGGAAATTATATTCTGGCCTTGGGAAGGCATAGGGGTTTTGAGCTCAACTTATGTTAATTTCTGCTCGTTTTGAGTTTGATCGGTTATTTGTTGTAATTCTGTTCGTTTTGGGTTTCATTTATTTATCGATGTTGATTTGTGGTAGTTTCACGCTTTGTAAATTATTTGAATTTATTTTTGCTCATTATTGGTTTAATGGAGTTCTTTACTTTTCTTTGAAAAACTTGTTTTGTGGAAAAAGTTTTTTTTAATAAATTTCTGTTCCTTTTATATTGATAGTCTTTTCAGGGAAATAGAAAATAATTTTTTAAATCTTTTCGTTTTTTTAAGCCTTTATAGTTTCACCTGCTATTTTTATGCTGGATAAAATTTTTAAGCAATTTTTAACAACATACACCCTTTTAAAAATCTGGACACAAATAGTAGTGTTTAATTTAGTTTCATACATTCTATAGTTGACCTGAAATAGAAAACTTGATACCATTTGCCAAAAAAATCTGTTTACTTTCTTTGATAGCATGGATACACTTACGCTATTTTGATTTGGTTAAATTTTAGGCACAGAAGCAGCCCCGAAAGTTTGAACATAACCCCCTCAGTCGTTCTCGGGATACTGCTGAGATTCCTTATTGGAAATTAGCATTAACAGAGTGCATTTTGATTTAATCTTAAGGCAACATTTAGTTTCTAAATATAATAATGGGCAAATAGGAGGGTTGGCGTGGGATAGGAACTAGTTGCCCTCTAATTACTTTTGACTATTAAAAAGAGCATTAGCCCTTTCCATTTTTAATCGAATGAGCCCGTTTCAAAGCTCCTAAGACAACTCCTTCTATACAAAGTGCCCTAGTCTAAAAAAAAAAAAAAATAATAATAATAATAATACATTGTACCCACATCGATCTTTACTATAAAAATTTCGAGCCTTCCATTCACTTTCGACTATTAAAAAGGTCAGTAGCCCTTTCAATTTCCAATCGAATGAGCCATTTTTGAGTTTCTACGACAAAGCTTTCTATAAACACCTTATATGTCCCCAGGGCATAAATTACAACCCTTGCCCTAAGGGATGTGAGGGGTTGTCATCCTCCAAGACCTAACTTCCAGAACTTTCAAATATTTTAAAAAAATGGCTATCCCAAATTTTTGATTGGATGTGTTTGGGGATTGGTGGGCGTTGGTGGCTCTCCAACCAGGGGTGTATTCAGTATTTTCGTAGCCAGAGGCGAAAAATCGGCTCAACTGAAAAATTTCGGGGGGGGGGGGACGTAAAATAGGGTGATCCGATAAACTTGCGTTATGAGCAAGTTTAATTAACACAAAATTGAGTTAATTAAGTAAATTACACTACTTTAGACTACACTAGGGGGGGGGAACCTCTCGCCCCTCCCCTGGAACCGCCACTGTCTCTAATCACTTTCAACTATGAAAAAAGGCACTAGCCCTTTCAATTTCTACTCGAATGAGCCCTTTTGAAGTTTATACGACAAAGCTTTGAATAAAAAACATTACAAATCCAAGGGAATAACTTAAAATCCTTGCCCTGGTGGCTGGGGGGGGGGGGTTTCATCCTCAAACACCTAATTTACAGAACTTTCAACTACGTTTAAGAACATTACTATCTCAAAATTTTGATTGGATGTGTTTAGGATAAAGGTGGGCGTGAGAGGAGGGTTAAATGCCCTCCAATCACTTCCGATTATTAAAAAGGGAACTAGCCCTTTAAATTTCCAATCGAATGAGCCCTTTTTGCAATTTCTACGACAACAGTCTCTATAAAACCTTAAATGTCGCAGGGCATAATTTACAAGCCTTGACCTGAAGGCTGTGAGGGGGTTGTCATCTTCAAAG
Organism: Artemia sp. Qi Xiang Cuo; assembly: GCF_049724085.1. Taxonomy (NCBI): domain Eukaryota; kingdom Metazoa; phylum Arthropoda; class Branchiopoda; order Anostraca; family Artemiidae; genus Artemia; species Artemia sp. Qi Xiang Cuo. The sequence goes on along the minus strand of NC_142798.1, from coordinate 9,418,195 downwards.
ACATAATTTCCGGACCGTTCAACTACCATGAACATACTAGCGCTCTCAAAATTTTGGATTGGATGTGTTTGGGGAAATAGTGGGCGTGAGAGGGGGGTTACTTGCCATCCAATAACTTTCGACTGTTAAAAAGGGCATTTGCCGTTTCAATTTCCAATTGAATGATTCCTTTTTGAAGTTTCTACGACAATGCCTTGTATAAAAAAACTTATATGCCCCCCGGGCATAACTCAAAACCCTTGCCCTGAGGGGTGTGGGTGGAGTGTCATCCTCAAAAACATAATTTCCAGACTTTTTAACTACATCGGACAAAATGGCTATCTCAAAATTTTGACTGGATTTGTTGTGGGAAATGGTGGGTGTGACAGGAATGGTAGTTATCTTCCAATCACTTTCGACTATTAAACAGGGCACAAGCCCTTCTAATTTCCAATCGAATGAGCCCTTTTTGAAGTTTATACAGCATCACTCTCTATAAACATCATAAACCCCCAGGGCAGATCTTACCACTATGATTCCGGGGACTATGAGGGGGTTACTATTCTCAGGCACCAGATTTCCAGGACTTTTAACTACATTGACCAAAATAGTCCCATTAAGATTTTGATTGGATGTTTTTGGGGAGATTGTGTTCGGAAGAGGGGGTTAGTTGCCCTCAAATCACTTTCGTCTATTAAAAAGGGGACTTGCCCTTTAAAGTTCCAATTGAATGAGCCCTTTTTCAAGTGTCTAAGACAAAGCTTTTATTAAAAACCTTATATACCCCCAGGGCACAACTTACAACCCTTACCCTGAGGTCTGGGGGGGTTTCATCCTCTTAGATATAATTTCTGGACTTTTAAACTACTTTGAACAAAATAGTTATCTCAAAATTTTGATTGGATGTGTTTGGATAAATGGTGGGCGTGGAAGGGGTGTTAGTTGCCTTCTAATGACTTTAGACTATTAAAAAGGGCACTAGCCATTTCAATTTCCAATCAAATGTGCCCTACTTGAAGTTTCTAGGACAACGCTTTCTATAAAAAAAAACCTTATATGCTCCAGAAGATAACTTACAACGCTCGCCCTGAGGGCGGTGGGGGGGGGGGTTGTCATCTTCAAAGACCGAAGTTCACGAACTGTCAACGAAGTCGAACAAAATGGCTATCTCAAAATTTTTATTGGATGGGTTTGGGGAAAAGGTGGGCGTGAGAGGGGGGTTAATGGCCCTCCAATTACTTTCGACTATTAATAAGGGCACTAGCATTTTGAATTTCTAATCGAACGAGCCTTTTTTGAAGTTTCTACGATAATACTTTCTATAAAAAACATTATATACCCCCAGGTGATAACTTACAACCCTTGCCCTGAGGGCTGTGGGGGATTGTCCTCCTCAAAAACTTAATTTCTTTCGGGAAATCAACTACACTTAACAAAATGGCTATCTCAAAATTTTTATTGGATGTGTTTGTTAAATTGGTGGGCGTGTAAGTAGTTTTAGTTGCCTTCAAATCACTCTCGACTATCAAAAAGGGCAAAAGCCACTCCAATTCCAGATTGAATGAGCCCTTTTTGAAGTTTCTACGACAACTCCTTCGATACAACGTGCCCTGGTCTAAGACCAAGAAACCAAAAAATAAATAATACATTGTGTCAACATCGCTCTCTACTTAGGTAGCGCTATTGCGCTGCCTATGATTAAAGCACGTTTTGTGTACGTGGGTTACTAGAGTGGTATATTAAATATATCTCAGTCAAAAGTGAACCTTAGGGTTTTAAGGTAAAACTTTCTGGGCTACTAGTATTACTGCTACTCTTGTTACTACTTCTACTACTACTACTGCTGCTTTCAAATAAATCGAAATAGTTTAAGTGCATCCAGATGGTCAAAATGGCATAGACAGGATACCTTAGCGCTAAAATAGGCTATAAATCAGAAACTTTCAAGCAGGGCCGTATCCAGGGGGGGTACCCAGTTTGAACCCCCCTTCGCCCCGACATGGGTGGCTGTATCGTAAAATCTAAAAACAACGGATCTAAACAAATTTTGTAGGCGTTTCTGAGGTCTTTTTATGCAACCCCCCCCCCGAGCTTTTTTTTAGTAAAATCTCTTCCGAAAAAAATCCTGGGTACGGCCTTGCGTTCAAGCAAAGGGTATGCTGGCATAAAATTAAATCAAAAGGCAGTGTATGCAAGTAGGTAGTCAATTAGACACATCAGCAATATCTCAAGAACGAACTACGCTATTAAGTTGAAAAATGGAGGGCCACTGCTATTGCTACTTCTGCAGCTATTGATGAAATAAATCGAAAGGATTGAAGTGCATCTAGATTGTCAATACAGCATAGATACAATGTCTTACAAATAGAATATTATATTAAGTTATATTTTTCAGGGAAAGGTGAGGAAATGTACAAGTAAATCAAAAGATACTACGGGTATTCATATTCTCAAAAGATCTATATGAAATATCTCAGTAACAGCAAGGGATGTTATATTATAGCTTTCAGAGCATTTTGTTTGAAACGTTGAATTAAATCAAAATACACAATGTGTATTTAAGTTTGTCGTAAGGATGTATTAGCGACATGTTACGGACGAATAAAGGTATTAAGTCTTAGCTTTCAGGGTATCTTGAGGGATATATGTAATTAAATATAGATATTAAAAGGATGTATCTGCAATATATCTCGATTGGCCAAGGGTATAAAGGTGAAACTTTCAGCTAATGTTGGGGTATATGGTGAACAAAATGAAATCTCCCAATATGCATTCAGTTTGTCAAAAAACCTTATGAGCAATATCTCAAGAATCAGGAACGGCTGAGTGTACCATATTGAACCTTTCATGGCTACTACAGTGACTGCTGTAGTTGCGGCTATTGCTACTTCTTCTACTGTTACTACTACTACTTCTACAACTACTAACTATGCTACTACTACTACTACTACTGTTACTTTGAGTGCTTGTGTTTGTGATTACTTGCGACTACAAAACTTGTGACTGGGACTCCGACTTCTTGTGACTGCGACTCCAATTGCTTGTGCAACTCTGACTACTTGAAACTGGGATTGTTACTCTCGGCAACAATGAAGGCAGCAACTGCTTACGTCTGCAGCTACTTGCGACTGCAACCGCAGCTATTTGTGACTGCTACTACTACTGCTACTACTGACACTCACTACTACTATACTCACTACTACTATTTCAACTTTAACAACTGATATTGAAATAAATGAAAAGAGTTTAAGCACAGTCAGGTTGTAAAAATTGAACAGATAAAAAAAAAACAGGGTATCACGTCGAGCTTTTAGAGAGTAATTTTGGGGTTGTTGAGCTAAATCAAAAGACACTATCTGCATTTAGTTTTTTTCAGGTGGCATATCTATGGTATCTTAGGAATAGCTAAGATTATAAAGTTAAAATTGCCAGATTACGTTCAGTAGGAAATTTAACTTAATGAAAATGCACTATGTGCATCCAAAGCTGTAAAAAGAGTGTATCTGCAATGCTTCAGGAAAAGTTAAAGAAATTTTGTTGAAACATCCAAGATATATGGAGACAGAAAAGCTGCTTCATATTTGTCTATTCTCAAGGTTGTAAAGTGCTGAAGGTTAGAATTCTGTCAGCCCCAAAGATCATGGAAATTTTCAACCAATACATTTGAATTTATTATCCTCGTATCCATCAGTCCAAAGATTTTTGAATTGTTGATTATTGATCATATTCGTCAACAGTGTGTCATGCCTCCCTTTCAGTTTGGGTTTCAACCGTGTTTTGGTTGCTACCACGCTTTAAGGAGCTTATGTACAATATTAAAGGAGCTGAAAGGTCAGATAGTCCTTTGGCTATTGGCGAATATGACATTAGTAATGTTTTTGGATCTCTAACTCATTCTCAGGCTATGCTTGAGTTATTAAAACAAAAAGGGGGAGGGTATCTTTTGATGTAGTTCGACCTCTTTATTATATGTATAGACACCTCCGTGTATTTTTAAAGATTGGATCCTCGCTTCTTCTTTTTGAACTCCGTGTGAATATTGGAATTAAACAAAGGGCCATTACCTCTCCTACTATTTGTAATAACTCGACCCTACGAGCCCAAGGGGATTTATCGCCTAGATGTATATTGAACGGTGTTAGTGTGTCTTTTTTATGTTACGGATGACGTTCTTAACCTAAGTAGTATTGTGCTTAATTTGGAAAAAAGTTTTAGGGAGATTGCTAAGAATTATAATGAGATTGGTCTTTCTTTAAATATCGGCTAAGTCTCAAGTCTTATTATTTAATTTTATTCGTTCTGAAACCCCTGACAAAGTAAATCTTGGTGATTCTGATATTGTACCAATGCAGGAACTTGGGTACCTTGGTTTGCCTATTGGTACATCCCTAAAGTCAACTCGGATATTACTTATTGCCCGAACCGTACGTAAGGTCCGTAATGAGTATGCGGGGGCAGTTGAATCACAGCTGAATCTTGGTAAACGCCACCTTACGAAAGTATATAATGCTGTTTCTCTCCCTCATGTTCTATACCTGGTTCCTTTCTGGGACATTTTTAACCAGTCGGATAAAGAAGAAATCAGGAGGGCCTATTTTAAATGTTTAAAGTTCCTTATCCTGGTTCCTCCTTGGACTATGAATGGTGGACTCCGGGAGAGATACAGCTTGTCAAATTCTCTTGATGCTGCAAATAAGCTTTTTTCCAAGCTTAAGGGTTATCCGTCGAACAACCCAAGGAAGGATTTCTTGTTTTAATGCTAGTTTCCTTTTTTTATTTATTTATTTATTTATTTTTTGCTAGGTTACTATTATTTTTTTATATATTTTATTGTTTATTTGTATGATAAATTTAAAGAGGTTTACCACCCTTGGAGTGGCTTACTTTTCTTAATTTTTTGCCTTATTTAGTTTCAGTTTTCACATATTTGTTCTTGCTTTTGTATGTTTTTTTTTTCATTTTCTTTCTTTTTGTTATACTCCATCGTCATTCTTTTGGATTTTTGATGGGTTATAAAATATATATATATATATATATATATATATATATATATATATATATATATATATATATATATATATATATATATATATATATATATATATATATATATATATATATATATATATATATATATATATATATATATATATATATATAATAATAATAATAATAATACATTGTACCCACATCGATCTTTACTATAAAAATTTCGAGCCTTCCATTCACTTTCGACTATTAAAAAGGTCAGTAGCCCTTTCAATTTCCAATCGAATGAGCCATTTTTGAGTTTCTACGACAAAGCTTTCTATAAACACCTTATATGTCCCCAGGGCATAAATTACAACCCTTGCCCTAAGGGATGTGAGGTGTTGTCATCCTCCAAGACCTAAATTCCAGAACTGTCAAATATGTTAAAAAAATGGCTATCCCAAATTTTTGATTGGATGTGTTTGGGGATTGGTGGGCGTTGGTTGCTCTCCAATCAGGGGTGGTTTCAGTATTTTCTTAGGCAGAGGCGAAAAATAGGCTTATCTGAAAAATTTAGGGGGGGGGTGGACGTAAAATAGGGTGATCCGATAAACTTGCGTTATGAGCAAGTTTAATTAACACAAAATTGCGTTAATTAATTAAATTACACTACTTTAGACTACACTAGGGGGGGGGGGGGGAAACCTCACGCCCCTCCCCGGGAACCGCCACTGTCTCTAATCACTTTCAACTATGAAAAAAGGCACTAGCCCTTTCAATTTATACTCGAATGAGCCCTTTTGAAGTTTCTACGACAAAGCTTTGAATAAAAAACCTTACAAATCCCAGGGAATAACTTAAAATCCTTGCCCTGGGGGCTGGGGGGGGGGGGTTTCATCCTCAAAAACCTAATTTCCAGAACTTTCAACTACGTTTAAGAACATTACTATCTCAAAATTTTGATTGGATGTGTTTAGGATAAAGGTGGGCGTGAGAGGAGGGTTAAATGCCCTCCAATCACTTCCGATTATTAAAAAGGGAACTAGCCCTTTAAATTTCCAATCGAATGAGCCCTTTTTGCAATTTCTACGACAACAGTCTCTATAAAACCTTAAATGTCGCAGGGCATAATTTACAAGCCTTGACCTGAAGGCTGTGAGGGGGTTGTCATCTTCAAAGACATAATTTCCGGACCTTTCAACGACCATGAACATAATAGCTATCTCAAAATTTTGGATTGGATGTGTTTGGGGAAATAGTGGGCGTGAGAGGGGGGTTACTTGCCATCCAATAACTTTCGACTGTTAAAAAGGGCATTTGCCGTTTCAATTTCCAATTGAATGATTCCTTTTTGAAGTTTCTACGACAATGCCTTGTATAAAAAAACTTATATGCCCCCCGGGCATAACTCAAAACCCTTGCCCTGAGGGTTGTGGGTGGAGTGTCATCCTCAAAAACATAATTTCAAGACTTTTTAACTACATCGGACAAAATGGCTATCTCACAATTTTGACTGGATGTGTTGTGGGACATGGTGGGTGTGACAGGAATGGTAGTTATCTTCCAATCACTTTCGACTATTAAAAAGGGCACAAGCCCTTCTAATTTCCAATCGAATGAGCCCTTTTCGACGTTTATACAACATTACTCTCTATAAAAACCTAATATGCTCCCAGGACATAACTTACAACCCTTGCCCCGAGGGCTCTGAGGGGGTTATCATCCATAAAGACATGATTTCTAAAATTTTTAACTATGTTGAATAAAATGGCTATCTAAAAGTTTTTATCGGATATGTTTGGGGAAAAGGTCGGCGTGAGAGGGGGGTTAGTTGCCCTCAAATTAATTTCGACTATTAAAAAGGGGACTTGCCCTTTGAAGTTCCAATTGAATGAGCCCTTTTTCAAGTTTCTAAGACAAAGCTTTTATTAAAAACATTAGATGCCCCCAGGGCATAACTTACAACCCTTACCCTGAGGTCTGGGGGGGGTTTCATCCTCTTAGATATAATTTCTGGACTTTTAAACTACTTTGAACAAAATAGTTATCTCAAAATTTTGATTGGATGTGTTTGGATAAATGGTGGGCGTGGAAGGGGTGTTAGTTGCCTTCTAATGACTTTAGACTATTAAAAAGGGCACTAGCCATTTCAATTTCAAATCAAATGTGCCCTACTTGAAGTTTCTAGGACAACGCTTTCAATAAAAAAAAAACTTACATGCTCCAGAAGATACCTTACAACGCTTGCCCTGAGGGGGATGGGGGGGGGTTGTCAACTTCAAATACCGAAGTTCACGAACTTTCAACTACGGCGAACAAACGTGCTATCTCAAAATTTTGATTGGATGTGTTTGGGGAAAAGGTGGGCGTGAGAGGGGGGTTAATGGCCCTCCAATTACTTTCGACTATTAATAAGGGCACTAGCATTTTGAATTTCTAATCGAACGAGCCTTTTTTGAAGTTTCTACGATAATACTTTCTATAAAAAACATTATATACCCCCAGGTGATAACTTACAACCCTTGCCCTGAGGGCTGTGGGGGATTGTCCTCCTCAAAAACTTAATTTCTTTCGGTAAATCAACTACACTTAACCAAATGGCTATCTCCAAATTTTTATTGGATGTTTTTGGTAAAATGGTGGGCGTGGAAGTATTATTTGTTGCCTTCAAATCACTCTCGACTAACAAAAAGGGCAAAAGCCACTCCAATTCCAGATTGAATGAGCCCTTTTTGAAGTTTCTACGACAACGCCTTCGATACGAAGTGCCCTGGTCTAAGAGCAAGAAACCAAAAAATAAAAATAATAATACATTGCGTCAACATCGTTCTCTAGTCATTATCATAGGCAGCGCTATTGCGCTGCCTATGATTAAAGCACGTTTTGTGTACGTGGGTTACTAGAGTGGTATATTAAATATATCTCAGTCAAAAGTGAACCTTAGGGTTTTAAGGTAAAACTTTCTGGGCTACTAGTATTACTGCTACTCTTGTTACTACTTCTACTACTACTACTGCTGCTTTCAAATAAATCGAAATAGTTTAAGTGCATCCAGATGGTCAAAATGGCATAGACAGGATACCTTAGCGCTAAAATAGGCTATAAATCAGAAACTTTCAAGCAGGGCCGTATCCAGGGGGGGTACCCAGTTTGAACCCCCCTTCTCCCCGAAATGGGTGGCTGTCTCGTAAAATCTAAACACAACGGATCTAAACAAATTTTGTAGGGGTTTCTGAGTTATTTTTATGCAACCCCCCCCCCGAGCTTTTTTTTAGTAAAATCTCTTCCGAAAAAAATCCTGGGTACGGCCTTGCTTTCAAGCAAATGTTATGCTGCCTTAAAATTAAATCAAAAGGCAGTGTATGCATGTAGGTAGTCAATTAGACACATCAGCAATATCTCAAGAACGAACTACGCTATTAAGTTGAAAAATGGAGGGCCACTGCTATTGCTACTTCTGCAGCTATTGATGAAATAAATCGAAAGGATTGAAGTGCATCTAGATTGTCAATACAGCATAGATACAATGTCTTACAAATAGAATATTATATTAAGTTATATTTTTCAGGGAAAGGTGAGGAAATGTACAAGTAAATCAAAAGATACTACGGGTATTCATATTCTCAAAAGATCTATATGAAATATCTCAGTAACAGCAAGGGATGTTATATTATAGCTTTCAGAGCATTTTGTTTGAAACGTTGAATTAAATCAAAATACACAATGTGTATTTAAGTTTGTCGTAAGGATGTATTAGCGACATGTTACGGACGAATAAAGGTATTAAGTCTTAGGTTTCAGGGTATCTTGAGGGATATATGTAATTAAATATAGATATTAAAAGGATGTATCTGCAATATATCTCGATTGGCCAAGGGTATAAAGGTGAAACTTTCAGCTAATGTTGGGGTATATGGTGAACAAAATGAAATCTCCCAATATGCATTCAGTTTGTCAAAAAACCTTATGAGCAATATCTCAAGAATCAGGAACGGCTGAGTGTACCATATTGAACCTTTCATGGCTACTACAGTGACTGCTGTAGTTGCGGCTATTGCTACTTCTTCTACTGTTACTACTACTACTTCTACAACTACTAACTATGCTACTACTACTACTACTACTGTTACTTTGAGTGCTTGTGTTTGTGATTACTTGCGACTACAAAACTTGTGACTGGGACTCCAACTTCTTGTGACTGCGACTCCAATTGCTTGTGCAACTCTGACTACTTGAAACTGGGATTGTTACTCTCGGCAACAATGAAGGCAGCAACTGCTTACGTCTGCAGCTACTTGCGACTGCAACCGCAGCTATTTGTGACTGCTACTACTACTGCTACTACTGACACTCACTACTACTATACTCACTACTACTATTTCAACTTTAACAACTGATATTGAAATAAATGAAAAGAGTTTAAGCACAGTCAGGTTGTAAAAATTGAACAGATAAAAAAAAAACAGGGTATCACGTCGAGCTTTTAGAGAGTAATTTTGTGGTTGTTGAGCTAAATCAAAAGACACTATCTTCATTTAGTTTTTTTCAGGTGGCATATCTATGGTATCTTAGGAATAGCTAAGATTATAAAGTTAAAATTGCCAGATTACGTTCAGTAGGAAATTTAACTTAATGAAAATGCACTATGTGCATCCAAAGCTGTAAAAAGAGTGTATCTGCAATGCTTCAGGAAAAGTTAAAGAAATTTTGTTGAAACATCCAAGATATATGGAGACAGAAAAGCTGCTTCATATTTGTCTATTCTCAAGGTTGTAAAGTGCTGAAGGTTAGAATTCTGTCAGCCCCAAAGATCATGGAAATTTTCAACCAATACATTTGAATTTATTATCCTCGTATCCATCAGTCCAAAGATTTTTGAATTGTTGATTATTGATCATATTCGTCAACAGTGTGTCATGCCTCCCTTTCAGTTTGGGTTTCAACCGTGTTTTGGTTGCTACCACGCTTTAAGGAGCTTATGTACAATATTAAAGGAGCTGAAAGGTCAGATAGTCCTTTGGCTATTGGCGAATATGACATTAGTAATGTTTTTGGATCTCTAACTCATTCTCAGGCTATGCTTGAGTTATTAAAACAAAAAGGGGGAGGGTATCTTTTGATGTAGTTCGACCTCTTTATTATATGTATAGACACCTCCGTGTATTTTTAAAGATTGGATCCTCGCTTCTTCTTTTTGAACTCCGTGTGAATATTGGAATTAAACAAAGGGCCATTACCTCTCCTACTATTTGTAATAACGCGACCCTAAGAGCCCAAGGGGATTTATCGCCTTGTTGTATATTCAACGGTGTTAGTGTGTCTGTTTTATGTTATGCGGATGACGTTCTTAACCTAAGTAGGGCTGTATTTAGTTTGGAAAAAAGTTTTAGAGAGATTGCTAAGAATTATAATGAGATTGGTCTTTCTTTAAATATCGGCTAAGTCTCAAGTCTTATTATTTAATTTTATTCGTTCTGAAACCCCTGACAAAGTAAATCTGGGTGATTCTGATATTGTACCAATGCAGGAACTTGGGTACCTTGGTTTGCCTATTGGTACATCCCTAAAGTCAACTCGGAAATTACTTATTGCCCGAACCGTAGGTAAGGTCCGTAATGCGTATGCGGGGGCAGTTGAATCACAGCTGAATCCTGGTAAACACCACCTTGCAAAAGTTTATAATGCTGTTTCTCTCCCTCATGTTCTCTACCTGGTTCCTTTCTGGGACATTTTTAACCAGTCGGATAAAGAAGAAATCAGGAGGGCCTATTTTAAATGTTTAAAGTTCCTTATCCTGGTTCCTCCTTGGACTATGAATGGTGGACTCCGGGAGAGATACAGCTTGTCAAATTCTCTTGATGCTGCAAATAAGCTTTTTTCCAAGCTTAAGGGTTATCCGTCGAACAACCCAAGGAAGGATTTCTTGTTTTAATGCTAGTTTCCTTTTTTTTATTTATTTATTTATTTATTTTTTGCTAGGTTACTATTATTTTTTTATATATTGTATTATTTATTTGTATGATACACTTAAAGAGGTTTACAACCCTTGGAGTGGCTTAATTTTCTGAATTTTTTGGTTTATTGAGTTTTAATTTTCACGTATTTACTCCTGTTTTTGTATGTTTTTTTTTTCATTTTCTTTCTTTTTGTTATACTCCATCGTCATTCTTTTGGATTTTTGATGGGTTATAAAATATATATATATATATATATATATATATATATATTTATATATATATATATATATGTATATATATATATATATATATATATATATATATATATATATATATATATATATATATATATATATATATATATATATATATATATAAAAAAAAAAAAAAAAAAAAAAAAATATATATATATATATATATATATATATATATATATATATATATATATATATATATATATATATATATATATATATATATATATATATATATATATATATATATATATATATATATATATATATATATATATATATATATATATATATATATATATATATATATATATATATATATATATATATATATATATATATATATATATATATATATATATATATATATATATATATATATATATATATATATATATATATATATATATATATATATATATATATATATATATATATATATATATATATATATATATATATATATATATATATATATATATATATATATATATATATATATATATATATATATATATATATATATATATATATATATATATATATATATATATATATATATATATATATATATATATATATATATATATATATATATATATATATATATATATATATATATATATATATATATATATATATATATATATATTATACAATTACAAGAACGTAGTTCAAGGGTCTGGAAATTGTGTTTTTGAATGTAACAACCCCCCTTCCATAACCCTCAGGGCTAAGATTGTTAGTTATGCCCTGGGGGCATATAAGGTTTTTATAGAATGCGTTGTCGTAGAAACTTCAAAAAGGATTCATTCAATTGGGAATTCAGATGGTTAGTGCCGTAATTAATAGCCAAAAGCGATCAGAGGGCGAATTAACCCCCCCCCCCCCGGCCATAATTTTCCCAAACACTTCTGATTAACATTTTGATATAGCCATTATTTTTAACGTAGTTGAAGGGTCCGGAAATTATGTTTTTGAGCATGACAATCCCCTTCCACAGCCCTTAGGGGTAAGATTGTAAGCTTGTAAGCGTTGTCGTAAAAACTTCAAAAAGAGGTCATTAGATTAGAAATTTAGAGGGCTATTGTCTTTTTTAATCGTCGAAAGTAATCGGAGGGAGAATTACCCCCGCCCCATGTCCATCATTTCCCCGAACATTTCCTACCCATTTTGATATGACCATTTCTCCAACGTAGTTGAAAGATCTGGAAATTATGTCTTTGAGGATGACAACCCTCCCCCCATAGCCCTCAGGACAAGGGTCATAAGTTATGCCCTTGGGACATATAAGGTTTTTATAGAAATTTTTGTCGTAGAAGCTTTAGAAAGGCCCCATTTGGTTGCAAATTGAGAGGACTAGTGCCTTCTTTATTAGTCGAAAGTGGTCAGAGGGCAAATGCCCCTCCCGCCCCCCCCCATGCCCCTCATCTCTCCAAACACTTACAATCAAAATTCTGAGATAGCGATTTTGTTCAGTGTATCAGAAAGGTCTGGAAATTTTGTTTTTGTGGATAAGAAATTCCCCCAGCCCTCAGGGCAAGGGTTGTAAGTCATGCCCTGGGGACATATAAGGTTTTTATAAAAAGTGTGGTCCAATAAACTTCGGAGGGGGCTCATTGGATTGGTGATCAGACGCTCTAGTGCTCTTTTTAAGAATGAAAGTGATCAGAGGGCAGCTACCCCCCTCCCCCTCACCCACATCGTATTGTCCCGAAATGCATCTAATAGAAATTTTTAGATGGCCATTTTTTCAAAATAGTCTAAATATCATATAACAAGGCTTTTGGGGTTGAAACAAACCCCAGAGATTAGGGGCAAGGGTTGTAATTTATGTCCAGGGGGAATTTAAGGTTTTTATGGAAGGTGTGGTTGTTTAACTTTAGAAGAGGCTCATCTTTCTTCCAAAAAAAGACTATGTCAATCTAAAACGAACAGAAATTAATTAAAAAGAACTTTTTCCACAAAACAAGTTTTTCAAAAAAAAAATAAAGAACTCCATTAAACCAAAAATAAACAACAATAGAATCAAATAATCTACCAAGCATACAATTACAACAAATCAGCATCAATAAATAAATGAAACCAGAACAAACAGAAATTAAAATAAATAACATAGTCAAACTCAAAAAGAGCAGAAATTAATATGAGTAGGGTTCTAAACCCCATGCTATCTAAAAGTCAGAATGTAGTTTGTATGTTTTCACTTTTATATATTTTCACTTTTATAACTTTAAGAAATCCAAAATTAATTAAGATTTTAAGGAATAAATATGAGCATATGTATATCAAACTGACAATGTACATTTTATTTCAGCATATTTATTTGAATTTTTTCAGTAAAGTACAAGTTATATTCTGGCCTTTAGAAAGCATGGGGTTTAGAACCCTACTCATATTAATTACTGCTTGTTTTGAGTTTGACTCTGTTATTTATTTTAATTTCTATTTGTTTTGGGTTTCATTTATTTATTGATACTGATTTGTGGTAGTTGTATGCTTGGTAGATTATTTGATTCTATTTTGTTCATTTTTGGTTTAATGGAGTTCTTTACTTTTCTTTGTAAAACTTATTTTGTTGAAAAAGTTTTCTTAATTGATTACAATAAATAACTATGCCAATCTTGTAACAAGCAGATAATACGAGGAGTAGGGTTGACGCCCACCGTGCCCTTTAAACACCAAAAGACCTCGTTATTCGTATGATTTGGGTGTCTATCGTAATTATTGTTTGTCTTATGTTTTATCTATTTATTGAGGATTTTCTTATGGTAGTTTTAGGCTTGAAAATTACTTTACTGCACTTTGTCCCGTCAATGATTTATCGCGGCTTTATACTTTTTTTTTGAAAAACTTCAACTGAAGAATTTTTTCCCAACAAACTTCTATTCTTTTTCAGTTGATATTGTCTTTTTCATTCGTTAAGAAATAATATTTATAATCAATTCAGTATTTATTCTATGAGATTCAAGGTTTTTGCTTACAATTTGTATGTTACTCTACATTTTGCGAAAAGTTTTAACAAAATGGCTATATAAAAATGTTGATCAGAAGTGTTTGGGAAAATGATTGGCGTGCGGGGGGGGGCCATTTACCCTCCAATCGCTTTTGACTATTAATAAGGTCACTAGCCCTCTCAATTTCCAACTTATTGATCCCTTTTTTAAGTTTCTATTACAATGCTTTCTATAAAAACCTTATACATCCCCAAAGGAATGACTTAAAACCTTTGCCCTGGGGGCTGTGGTGGGGGCGGGGGTTTCATCCTCAAAGACATATTTTATTGACCTTTGAACTACGTTGAACAAAACTGCTATCTCAAAATTTTGATTGAACGTGTTCGGAAAGATGGTGGGCGTGAGAGGGGGTTAGTTGTCCTCCAATAACTTTCGACTATTAAAAAGGGCATTAGCCCTTTCAATTTTCAATCAAATAAAACCCTTTTCGAAGTTTTTAGACAAATTTTTCAAAAAAAAACCTTAAAAACCCCCTTTGAAATGGAGGGGGGGGGGGTGTGTTATCCTCAGAGGACCATTTACCAGACATTTAGAAAACGTTGAATAAAGTGGATATCTCAAATTTTGATTGGATGTAGTTGGGCAAATAGTGGGCGTAAGAGGGGGGTTTGTTGCCTTTCAATCACATTTGGCTATTAAAAAGGGCACTGCCTATCTCAATTAACAATCAAATGAACTTTTTTTAGTTTCTACAACACCGCTTTCTGTAAAAACCTTATATGCCCCAGGGCTTAATTTACAATCCTTACTCAGAGGGCTTGGGGGTTGTCATCCTTAAAGACCCGATTTCTTTAACTCTCAGCTATGTTGAAAAGAATGGTTATCTCAAAATTTTGATTGGATGTGCTTGGGAAAATGGTGGGCGTGAGAGGGGGGCTAGTTGCCCTCCAATCACTTTCATTATTAAAAAGGGCACCAGCCCTTTCAATTTCGAATCAAATGAGCCCTTTTTGAAGGTTTTACGACAACACCTTCTATAAGAACCTTATATGCCCCATAGGCATAACTTACAACCCTCGCCCTGAGGGCTCTGGGGGGTTTGTCATCTTTAATGACCCAATTCCCAGAACTTTCAACTACGCCAAACAAAATGGCTATCTCAAAATTTTGATTGGATGTGTTTTGGAGAAATAGTTGACGTGAGAGGGGGGTTAGTTGTCCTCTACTTGCTTCTAACTACTAAAAAAGACGCTGGTTCTTGCAATCTCTATCTAAATGAAACTTTTTTGAAGTTTTTACGACAGCACTTTCAATAAAAACTTCATATGTCTCCAGAGTGTACCTCACATCTAATACCCTGAGGACTGTGGGAGGAGTGGCCTCCTCAAAGACATAATTTCTAGATCTTTCAACTACGTTGAACAAAATGGCTATTTCAAAATTTTGATTGGATTTGTTTGGGAAAATTGCCTTCCAATCACTTTCCACTATTAAAAAGGGCACAAGTTTCTCCAATTTCCAATCGAATGACCCCTTTTCGAAGTTTCGGCGACAACTGCTTCGATACGAACTGCCCTGGTCTAAGACCAACCAAAAAAATAAAATATATAAATAATACATTCTTCCAACCTCGTTCTTTACTTAGGCAGCTCTATTGCGCTGCCTGTGATTTTGTTCGTTTTTGGTTTCATTTATTTATTGATGGGGGCTTTTGGTAGTTTTATATTTAAAAATTATTTGACTATATTTTGGTAGTTTTACATTTAAAAATTATTTGACTATATTTTTCTGTATCTTTGGTATAATGTAGCTCTTAGTTTTGTTTGAAAAACCTCTTTTGCGGAATAAGTTTTTTTTCTAATTAACTACTGAAAAGGAAGATTTACTGAAAAACAAAGGATTCTCTCTAAACAAGCATCTATTGTTTTTTTATTTGCATTTCTTCTAAAAAAACGGCTCAATATTTTGGTCACAAGCTTGAAAATTCGCTTACAGCGTTAATTATGGCAAAAACATTCATATGAGTGACGTCATATTTATGAGCCAGTTTCATTAGCTTAGATAACATCATTTCCCCCATCGTTTTTTAGTATCTATGACCCAAGCAAAATTACAAAAGAAACATAGCTAATTATGAAATACCAAGTATAATAAGTCTATTTGTAAAAGGCATTTATAGTAGTTCCATAATGCCTAGAGGATGAAAACATAAACTAACAGTTGCTTAGAATGAACAAACTGGACCATTAAATAAGACTAGATCAAAAGGATTACTCAAGAAATGTAAATTTACAATGGGTGAAAATGAACAAATTAAAATATCAAAAGTGACAAGACCAAGTCGAGCAGCTAAGGCAAAGGGAATTGAAAAAACGTTTGAGGTAATGATAAGCGAAAACGAAGAACAAGGAAAAATGGGACTGGAACACATGCGAGAGCGGCAATTATAACTAATAAAGCACAAAAGTAAAGAAAAAGGAACTATGCGGTTAGAAAATAAACCCGCAGCGAGAATTTGAACAAGTGAAAAACGAAAGCGAAGAACAAAGAAATATGCAGTTGAAAGATATGCTACAGTGAGGATCAGAACATATCGAAAACTAAATTAAAGAACTAAGAAATATACTTTCAAAATATATGTGACAGCGAGAATAACAAATATTCAAAAATGAAAATGAAGAACGAAGAAGTATGCGGTTAGAATATTTGCGACAACGACAATTTCAGCGAATTAATAGTGAAAGTGTAACCTCGTGGCTTAGAACAAAAGAATAAATGATTATTATGCTAATGCATAATTAGAGGATCAAATAAATAAAAGCATGCTGCATACCGAGTGTAGGGACCTAGAAAGGTCCACGGATGCTTAAACCGTAAATGGTAAAACAGTAGTTCAAGTGGTAAAAATGTGCTACACCTCTGTCAAAGGGATTATCATTTTGTTGGAGTCAAATATCACCCATATTGACCAGTTTAATCATAAAAACATAATTTTTTGATTGTTATTCCCCTCATATGAGGTCTGTAGACTATCATTATTGTTTCGCTTTTAATTTTTTAGTTAATTATAAAATATAATGCAGACACTTTCGACCAGATCACTCAGTCAAACTGCTATGATGGTTAAATCCACTTGCCTTCCCCTCTTTTCATGGTTAGACCAAATGTTGGACCAATTACTGGGCCAAACACTTGCTTAGCTTTAAAGAATAAGTAAGAAGTGACAGTTTTGATCTGCTATAACTTGACCACGAATTGGTGTAACTAATACGAGCCTTGCCATGATAACGATAAAAACAAAACAAACCAAACAAGCCGTAGAGGACATGAAATACACATGGGCTCTCTTATCTTAGGTCCCCGCTGGCTTGCAAGCTACCATGTCTCGATGTTTAAATTCTACTCTTTTCAACTGAGTAAAGCTAAACAGATGCAAGGGTGCTTAAACTGAGAATGCTAAGTTCGTTGCTCAAGCGGTAACCATTAAATTTTCAATCAATTATGAAAACACAATGCAGACACTTTTCGACCAAACCCCTCAGTCAAACAGCTAGGGTGGTAATCTTGGATGTTGTCGCCCACTTCAACGACGCATAGTAGGTTTTTATCTAGTAATCAATTAAAAAAACTATTTCCACAAAATAAGTTTTTCAAAGAAAAGTAAATAACAATATTAAACAAAAAATGAGCAAAAATAAAATCAAATAATCTACCAAGTGTGAAACTACCACAAATCAGCATCGATAAATAAATGAAACTCAAAACGAACAGAAATTACAATAAATAACTGAATCAAACTCCAAAACGAGCAGAAATTAACATAAGTTGGTCTTATAACCCCTATGCCTTCCCAAAGCCAGAACATAATTTGCACTTTACTGAAAAAAATACAAATGAATGTGCATTGTCAGTTTTTAATATTTAATATTTTAATATTATAATTTTGATATTATTTGATCTATTAAAGTTATAAAAGTAAAAACATTTATATTTTTTCAGTTAAGTGCAAATTATGTTCTGGCCTTGGGAAGGCATAGGGGTTTTGTGCCCAAATTATGGTAATTTCTGCTACTGAACTTACCAGAACTTAACTTATGTTAAGTTCTGGAATGCATAATTTCCAGAACTTTCAACTACGTTGAACAAAATGGCTATCTCTAAACTTTGATTGAATGTGTTTAGGGAAATAGTGGGTATGAAAGGGGGTTAGTAATTCTCACATCATTTTTGCACATTAAAAAGGAATTTTTTAATTCCCAGTTAAATGAGCACCTTTTGAAATATTTACAACTTTCTATATATATCTTATATGCCCCCAGGGCATAACTTAATACCCTTGCACTGAAAGCTCTGATTGGGTTAACATCCTAAAAGACGTAATTTCCAGACCTTTCGAATACGTTGAACAAAATGGATATCTCAAAATTTTGATTGGAAGTGTTTGGGGAAATGGTCGGCGTGAGACGGGGGTTAGTTGCCCTTCAATCACTTTCGACTATTAAAAGGGTAATAGCCCTTTCAATTTTCAATTAAGTGAGCCCTTTTGGATGTTTTTATAACATTAATTTCAATAAAATGTTAAATGCTCCCAGGGGATAACTTAAAACCCTTTCCCTGAGGGTGGTGGGGGGGTGGGTTGTCAACCTTACAGACTGTCTGTTCAAATTGTTTACCAATGTTGTATAAAAGGGCTGTCTAAAAATTTTGATTGGATGGTTTTGGGGGAAAGGTGGGCGTGAGAGGGGGGTTAAATGCTCCCCCGCAGCTTTTGGCTAGGACAATGTGTACCAGCCCTTAGTATTTCAATTCTAATGAAGCCTTTTTCAAGCTTCCACGCCACAGATTTCAACAAAAACCTTATATTCCCCCACGGCATAACTTATAACCCTTGCCCTGAAGACAGTGGGAGGGAGTGTCCTGCTCAAAGAAATAACGTCCTGAACTTTAAACTGCATGGAACAAAATGACTATCTAAAAATTTTGATTGGATTTTTTGGGGAAATGATGGGCGTGGAAGGGGTGTTAGTTGCCTTCCAATCACTTTCGAACTTTTGAGTCTTGAAAAGGGCAGTAGCCATTTCAATTTCCAATAGAATGAGCCCTTTTTGAAGCTTCTACGACGACGCGTCCAATAAAAAAACTTATGCGCCCCCAGGGCATAACTTACAACCCTTGCCCTGAGGGCTGCGGGGGAGTGTCTTCCTCAAAAACATAATTTCTATCTGGAAATCCACAACACTGAACAAAATGGCTATCTAAAAATTTTTATTGGATTTGTTTGAGGAAAAGTGGACGAGAGAGGGGGGCTAGTTGCCCTCGAATCACTTTCGACTATTAAAAAGGGCACTAGAACTTTGAATTTCCAATCAAATGAGCCCTTTTCCAAGTTTTTACGACAAAGATTGTAATAAAAACTTATATTCCCATAGGGAATAACTTATAACCCTTGCTCTGAAGACTGTGAGCGGAGTATCCTGCTCAAAAGTATAATTTCCTGAACTTTAACTGCGTGGAACGAAATGGCTATCTCAAAATTTTGATTGGATGTGTTTGGGGAAATGGTGGGCGTGGAAGGGGTGTTAGTTGCCTTTCAATTACTTTCGACCATTAAAAAGGGCACAAGCCATTTCAATTTCTAATCCAATGAGCCCTTTTTGAAGTTTCTACGACAACGCTTTCTATAAAAACTTTATATGCCCCCCAGGGCATAACTTACAATCCTTGTCCTGAGGGATGTGAGGGGGTTGTCATCCTTAGTAGAAAGGGAGGTACCAGCGCGACGAGAACACCCTGCTGCCATATACAACTTTTTTACATAATTTATGCATGTTTTTATGTCTGTTCATTGTCAGTGAGAATTTGAAAAACAGGAATTTTGTCATATTTATGTCTGTTTTCATGGATGGTTATGTGTGTTGGTCGATTTATTTGATGTTTTTCATGGATGGTTATGGATGATTTATGGTATTTGTCAGTAAGAATTTGAATAACAGGAACTTTCTCACATTTATGTCTGTTTTTATGGTTTTTGTCAGTGAGAATGGAAAAACAGGAAATTTCTCACATTTATGGATGTCAACAGCAATTTATGTTCCTGTTTTATGTCTGTTCGTTGTCAGTGACAATGGACATGCTCAACGTGAATGTTATGAGATTGTTTGGCTAACCTAACCTGAGAACTTGATTTACATAATCGACGGGGAAATTATTGATTCACGAAGGGGGAATTAAGAAACATTATGGTTTCTTTGATCTTTAGGCGAACCTAACCTGACAACTTGATTTACATAATCGGCGGGGAAATTATTGATTCACGAAGGGGGAATTAAGAAACATTATGATTTCTTTGATCTTTAGGCGAACCTAACCTGAGAACTTGATTTACATAGGCTTCACTGAGCTTTAAGTCGGAGAGATAAATTGATATTCTAACGAAACCTTAATAGTTTAGCTAGGAAAATTTATGAGATGAAGAGATTAACGTAGGAAAGGGTTTCCTAGAAATTTGAAATGTGAAAGCACAGAGATGCCAAAAAACAAAAGGAACACACAGAAATTACTTTTAGGGGATTATTTGGGCGAAACGGTTTTAGACAGCTTATGGAAATATTTCGGCGAAACAGTTAGAGACATTTTAAAAGATGATTTAAAAGATGATTTTAGAAGAGGTTTTGAGTGTGGTCGTTATAATACACAAGTTGTATTTTAACAGTGTTGTGAGGTCCCCTACCTCAACCCCAAAGGGCCCCGATCTCCCTACCCCGATCCAAAGGGTTCCAATCCCCATACCCCAATCCAGAAGGCCCTCCCCCAGTCCCCAAAGGTTCCCAGGGCTCCCAAAGGGTCACCCAGCCCCCAAGGGCCACCGGCCCCCCCAAGGCCCACCCCCGGCCCCCAAGACCCTCCCCGGGCCCCCAAGGCCCTCCCCCAGTCACCAAAGGTCCACAGGGCTCCCAAAGGGCCACCCCGCCCTCAAGGGCCCCCCGATCACCAACCGCCCTCCCGGGTCCCCAAAGAGCCACATCCCCATTTTTAATACTTTTTTATGGCTTTATTATATCTTTTCAGAACAAGTTATTTTTTTAATGTCCATCCTAAGCCCATTTTACAAGTTGAAGTACCCATCCCTTTCACCCACAACTTTACTATACTGATTTTTGAATGCTCCAACACCAAGCAATACTTTTCAATGGCATTTCAGAACAAGATCTTTTCTTAATGTCCCTCCTAAACCCATTTTACAAATTGAAGTACCCATCCTTTACACCCACAACTTTACTTTACAGCTTTTTGAATGCTCCAACACCAAAAATACTTTTCAAAGGGCATTTCAGAACAAGTTCTTTTCATAATGTCCATCCTAAACCCATTTTACAAGTTGAAGTACCCATCCGTTTCACCCACAACTTTACTTTACAGCTTTTTGAATTCACAACACCAAGCAATACTTTTCAAATGTCATTTCAGAACAGGTTCTTTTCTTAGTGACCGTCCTAAACCCATTTTACAAATTGAAGTACCCATCCTTTTCACCCACAACTTAGTTATAGGTAAGAGTTTGAAGTTTTACCTTAGAGACATAGCTTAGAGTTTTAGTTTAGTTTAGTTTTAGTTAAGAGTTAAGAGTTTTAGCTTAGACTCTTAGCTTAGAGTTTTTGTTAGTGTTCTAGTTTAGTTTAGTTTTAGTTAAGAGTTTAGAGTTTTAGCTTAGAGTCTTATCTTAAATTTTTAGTTTGGTTTATTTTTAGTTAGAATTTTAGAGTTTTTTTTTAGCTTAGAGTCTTAGCTTATAGTTTTTGTTAAAATTCTATTTTAGTTTAGTTTTAGTTAAGAGTTTTGAGTTTTTAGCTTAGAGTCGTAGCTTAGAGTTTTATTCATATTTATAATTTAGTTTAGTTTAGTTACAGTTCGGAATTTAGAGTTTTAGCTTAGAGTCATAGCTTATAATTTTACTTAAAATTGTAGTTTGGTTAAGTTTTAGTTAAGAGTTTCGAATTTTAGCTTAGAGTCTTAGCTTAGAGTTTTTGTTAGAGTTGAAGTTTAGTTTAATTTTAGTTAAGAATTTGATGTTTTACCTTTGAGTTTCAGTTTAGAGTTATAGTTTAATTTAGTTTTATTTAAGAGTTTAGAGTTTTTAGCTTAGATTCTTAGCTTAAAGTTTTAGTTTGGTTTAGTTTTAATTCAAAGTTTAGAGTTTTTTTTGCTTATAATCTTAGCTCATAGTTTTTGTTATAGTTATAGTTTAGTTTAGTTTTAGTTAAGAGTTTAGAGTTTTTAGCTTAGAGTCTTAGCTTAGAGTTTGGTTAAGTTTTAGTTAAGAGTTTCGAGTTTTAGCTTAGAGTCTTAGCTCAGAGTTTTTGTTAGAGTTCTAGTTTAGTTTTAGTTAAGAGTTTAGTTTTACCATAGAGTCTTAGCTTAGAGTTTTAGTTAGAGTTGAAGTTTAGTTTAGTTATTGTTAAGAATTTAGAGTTTTAGCTTAGAGTCACAGCTTAGAGTTTTACTTAAACTTGTAGTTTGGCTAAGTTTTAGTTAAGAGTTTCGAGTTTTAGCTTAGAGTCTTATCTTAGAGTTTTTTGTTAGAGTTCTAGTTTAGTTTAATTTTAGCTAAGAGTTTGATGTTTTACCTTTGAGTTTCAGTTAGAGTTCTAGTTTAGTTTAGTTTTAGTTAAGAGTTTGGTGTTTTACCTTATAGTCTTATCTTAGAGTTCTAGTTTAGTTTAGTTTTACTTAAGAGTTTAGAGTTTTAGCTTATAGTCTCATCTTAGAGTTTTTGATAGAGTTCTAGTTTATTTTAGTTTTAGTTAAGAGTTTAGTGTTTTTAGCTTAGAGTCTTAGCTTAGAGTTTATGTTGAAGTTCTAGTATAGTTTAGTTTTAGTTTAGAGTTTTAGCTTAGAGTCTTAGCTTAGAGTTTCTGTTAGAGTTGAAGTTTAGTTTAGTTTTAGTTAAGAGTTTAGAGTTTTTTTGTTAGAGTTATAATTTAGTTTAATTTTAGTTAAGAGTTTGTTTTTTTACCTTTGAGTTACAGTTAGAGCTCTAGTTTAGTTTCATTTAAGAGTTTAGTGTTTATAATAGAGTATTATCTTATAGTTTTAGTGAGAGTTATATTTTATTTTATTTTTATTTAAATTTAATAAATTATATTTTTAGATTAGAGTCATAGATTATAGTTTTACTTAAAGTTATAGTTTGGTTAAGTTTTATTTAAGAGTTTAGAGTTTTTAGTTTAGAGTTTTTGTTGAAGTTCTAGTTTAGTTTATTTTTATTTAATAGTTTAGAGTTTTATCTTATAGTCTTATCTTAGAGTTTTTGTTTTATTTGAAGTTTATTTTATTTTTATTTAATAATTTTATGTTTTAACTTTTAGTTTAAGTTATATTTCTATTATAGTTTACTTTTATTTTAGAGTTTATAGTTTTTTAGCTTAGAGTCTTAGCTTAGAGTTTTAGTTAGAGTTCTAGTTTAGTTTAGTTTTAGTTAAGAGTTTAGAATTTTAGCTTAAAGTCTTAGCTTAGAGTTTTTGTTAGAGTTCTAGTTTATTTTAGTTTTGAGTTCTAGTTTAGTTTGCATATAGTTAAGAGTTTGGAGTTTTACCTTAGAGACTTAGCATAGAGTTTTAGTTTAGTTTAATTTTAGTTAAGAGTTTAGAGTTTTTTAGCTTAGAGTTTTAGCTTAGAGTTTTTGTTAGAGTTCTAGTTTAGTTTAGTTTTAGTTAAGAGTTTGGTGTTTTACCTTCGAGTCTTTGTTTAGAGTTTTAGTTATAGTTGTATTTTAGTTTCGTTTTATTTAAGAGTTTATATTTTTTTATAATATATTATTATCTTAGATTTTTTTTTATATTTAGAATTTATTTTATTTTTATTTTATATTTTATAGTTTTTATCTTAGAGTATTAGCTTAGAGTTTGTGTTGAAGTTTTAGTTTAGTTTAGTTTTAGTTAATAGTTTAGAATTTTAGCTTAGAGTCTTAGCTTATAGTTTTTGTTAGAGTTGAAGTTTAGTTTAGTAATAGCTAGGAGTTTAGAGTTTTAGCTTAGAGTCTTAGCTTAGAGTTTTTGTTAGAGTTCTAGTTTAGTTTAGATATAGTTAAGAGTTTGGAGTTTTAACTTAGAGACTTAGCTTAGAGTTTTAGTTTAGTTTAGTTTTAGTTAAGAGTTTGGAGTTTTTAGCTTAGAGTACTAGCTTAGATTTTTTATTAGAGTTATAGTTGAGTTTATTTTTAGTTAAAAGTTTGGTGTTTTACCTTATAGTCATATCTTAGACATTTAGTTAGAGTTCTAGTTTAGTGTAGTTTTAGTTATGAGTTTAGAATTTTAGCTTAGAGTCTTATCTTAGAGTTTTTGTTAGAGTTCTAGTTTAGTTTAGTTTTAGTTAAGAGTTTAGAGTTTTTAGCTTAGAGTCTTAGCTTAGAGTTTTTGTTGGAGTTCTAGTTTAGTTTAGTAATAGTTAAGAGTTTAGAGTTTTAGCTTAGAGTTTTTGTTAGAGTTGAAGTTTAGTTTAGTAATATTTAATAGTTTAGAGTTTTAGCTTAGATTCATATCTTAGAGTTTTAGTTAAAGTTGAGGTTTAGTTTATTAATAGTTAAGAGTTTAGAGTTTTAGATTAGAGTCTTATCCTTAGAGTTTTAGTTTAGTTTAGTTTTAGTTAAGAGTTTAGAGTTTTTTAGCATAGAGTCTTAGCTTAGAGTTTTTGTTAGAGTTCTAGTTTAGTTTAGTTATAGTTAATAGTGTAGATTTTTTAGCTTAGATTCTTAGCTTAGAGTTTTAGTTTAGTTTAATTTTAGTTAAGAGTTTAGAGTTTTACCATAGAGTCTTATCTTAGGGTTTTTTTAGAGTTCTAGTTTAGTTTAGTTTTAGTTAAGAGTTTAGAGTTTTTAGCTTAGAGTCTTAGTTTAGAGTTTTTTCTTGCAGTTCTAGTTTAGTTTAGAGTTTTAGCTTAGACATGGAGTTTTAATTAGAGTTCTAGTTTACTTTAGTTTTAGTTAAGAGTTTAGAGTTTTAGCTTAGAGTCTTAGCTTAGCGGGTTTGTTAGAGTTCTAGTTTATTTTAGTTTTAGTTAAGAGTTTAGAGTTTTAGCTTAGAGTCCTAGCTTAGAGTTTTTGTTAGAGTCCTAGTTAAGTTTAGTTATAGTTAAGAGTTTGGAGTTTTACCTTAGAGACTTAGCTTAGAGTTTTAGTTAAGTTTAGTTTTACTTAAGAGCATAGAATTTTAGCTTAGAGTCTCAGCTTAGAGTTTTTGTTAGAGTTCTAGTTTATTTTAGTTTTAGTTAAGAGTTTAGTGTTTTTAGCTGAGAGTTTTTGTTAAAGTTCTAGTTTAGTTTAGTTTTAGTTTAGAGTTTTATATTAGACTTCGATTTTTAATTAGAGTTTTAGTTAAGTTTTAGTTAAGAGTTTAGAGTTATTAGATTAGAGTCTTAGCTTAGTTATATTTAGAGTTCTAGTTTTATTTAGTTTTAGTAAAGAGTTTAGAGTTTTACCATAGAGTCTTAGCTTAGAGTTTTAATTAGAGTTAAAGTTTAGTTTATTTACAGTTATGAATTTAGATTCTTAGCTTAGAGTCATAGCTTAGAGTTTTACTTAAAGTTACACCTTGGTTAAGATTTAGTTAAGAGTTTCGAGTTTTAGCTGAGTCTTAGCTTAAAGTTTTTTTTAGAGTTCTAGTTTAGCTTACTTTTAGTTAAGAGTTTAGAGTTTTACCTTAGAGTCTTAGCTTAGAGTTTTTGTTACAGTTCTAGTTTAGTTTAATTTTAGTTAAGAATTTGATGTTTCACCTTGGAGTTTCAGTTATAGTTCTAGTTTACTTTACTTTTAGTTAAGAGTTTATATTTTTAAAATATATTCTTATAATAGAGTTTTATTTATTGTTATAGTTTAGTTTAGTTTTAGTTAAGAGTTAAGAATTTTAGCTTAGAGTCTTAGCTTAGAGTTTTTGTTAGAGTTCTAGTTTAGTTTAATTTTAGTTAAGAGTTTAGAGTTTTTGGCTTAGAGTCTTTTGCTTAGAGTTTTTATTGAAGTTCTAGTTTAGTTTAGGTTTAGTTAATAGTTTAGAGTTTTAGCTTAGAGTCGTAGCTTAGAGTTTTTGTTAAAGTTCCAGTTTAGTTTAGATATAGTTAATCGTCTGGAGTTTTACCTTCGAGACTTACCATAGAGTTTTAGTTTAGTGTATTTTTAGTTATGAGTTTAGATTTTTAGACTAGATTCCTATCTTAGTGTTATATTATTTCTTGAAGTATAGTTTTGTTTTACTTAGGAATTGAGTGTTTCTAGCTTAGAGTCATAGTTTAGAGTACTTGTTATAGTTATGGTTTATTGGTCATCGGTTTTAAGAGCTTTATCATAGGATCATTTCTTAGAGCTGTTTTCTAAGTTTTAGTTTAGTTTAGTTTTAGTTGCGATTTTAGTGTTTTTTAGCTTAGAGTCCTATACCAAATTGTTTTATATTTATATATTTTATTTTAGTTTTATTTAAGAGTTTTTTGTTTTAACTTATATTCATGGCTTATAGTTTTTGTTAGATTTATATTTTATTTTAGTTTTATTTATGAGTTTAGAGTTTTAGATTATAGTCTTAGCTTATAGTTTTTGTTATAATTATAGTTTAGTTTTGTTTTAGTTAAGATTTTATAGTTTTTAGCTTAGAGTCTTAGCTTAGAGTTTTTGTTAGAGTTCTAGCTTATTTCAATTTTAGTTTAGAGTTTTGAGTTTTACCTTAAAGTCTTAGATTAGAGTTTTAGTTAGGGTTGAAGTTTCGTTTAGTTTAGTTATAAATAAGAGTTTATAGTTTTAGCTTAGAGTCTTAGCTTAGAGTTTTAGTTAGAGTTATTGTTTATTTTAGTTTTACTTAAGAGTTATAGCTTAGAGGTTTAGCCTAGAATCTTAGCCTAGAGATTTAGTTACAGTTGAAGTTTAGTCCAAACTAGCATAACCACAAAAATACACAATACTGCATAGAAATACCAAAACCATAGGTTAGATTAGGTTAGGTTAGAGGTTAGGTTTCTCCACGTTTAAGTTAGGTTAGGTTAGGTTAGCTTATCATGAGCACTCATGATAAGCTAACCTAATCTAACCTAACTTAAACATGGAGAAATTAAAACTCCAAGTCTAAGCTCCAAATTAAAACTCCAAACTAATTAAAACAACAATTCTAATATAAAACTTTAAAATACAACAGAACAGAAACAAAAAACTTTAAACTATCACTCGAATCTAAAAAACTAGAAACTCTTAACTAAAACTAAACTAAACTAGAACTCTAAAAAAAACCCTAATATAACACTCTTTGGTAAAACTCTAAACTCTTAACTAAAATTAAACTAAAATAAAAATCTAATATAATAATCTAATATAAAAAACTATAAAATATTAACTAAAACTAAACTAAACTAGAACTCCAACAAAAATTCTAAACTAAGACTCTGCTAAAAAACTCTAAACTCTTAACTAAAATTAAACTAAACAAGAACTCTAAAGCTAAGACTCTAAGATAAAACTCTAAACTCTTAACTATTACTAAACTAAACCTCAACACTAACTAAAACTCTAAGCTAAGACTCTAAGCTAAAACTCTAAACTCTTAACTATTACTAAACTACAACTTTAACAAAAACTCTAAGCTAAAACTCTAAAATCTTAACTATTACTAAACTAAACTAGAACTTCGACAAAAACTATGCTAAGACTCTAAGCTAAAAACTCTAAACTCTTAACTAAAACTAAACTAAACTACATCTCTAACAAAAACTCTAAGCTAAGAATCTAAGCTAAAATTCTAAACTCATAACTAAAACTAAACTAAACTAGAACTCTTAACTAAATGTCTAAGCTATGACTCTAAGGTAAAACACCAAACTCTTAACTAAAACTAAACTAAACTAGAACTCTAACAAAAACTCTAAGCTAGGACTCTAAGCTAAAAACTCCGAACTCTTAACTAAAACTAAACTAAACTAAAACTCTAAGCTAAGTCTCTAAGGTAAAACTCCAAACTCTTAACTATATCTAAACTAAACTAGAACTCTAACAAAAACACTAAGCTAAGATTCTAAGCTAAAATTCTAAACTCCTAGCTATTACTAAACTAAACTTCAACTCTAACAAAAACTATAAGCTAAGACTCTAAGCTAAAATTCCAAAATATTAACTAAAACTAAACTAAACTAGAACTTCAACAAAAACTCTAAGCTAAGACTCTAAGCTAAAAAATCTAAAATCTTAAATAAAATTAAAATAAACTAGAAATCTAACAAAAAATCTAAGCCAATACTATAATCTAAAAAACTCTAAACTCTTAACTAAAACTAAACTAAACTAGAACTCTAACTAAAACTCTAAACTAAGACTCGAAGGTAAAACACCAAATTCTTAACTAAAACTAAACTAAACTAGAACTCTAACAAAAACTCTAAGCTAAAACTCTAATCTAAAAAACTATTAACTATTAACTAAAACTAAACTAGACTAAAACTCTAAGCTAAGT
Organism: Artemia sp. Qi Xiang Cuo; assembly: GCF_049724085.1. Lineage (NCBI taxonomy): Eukaryota > Metazoa > Arthropoda > Branchiopoda > Anostraca > Artemiidae > Artemia > Artemia sp. Qi Xiang Cuo. The sequence continues at coordinate 9,389,603 of NC_142798.1, read as the reverse complement.
CTCTAACTTAAAACTCCAAAAACTTAACTATATGTAAACTAAACTAGAACTCAAAACTAAAATAAACTATAACTCTAACAAAAACTCTAAGCTAATACTCTAATCAAAAACTATAAACTATTAACTAAAACTAAACTAAACTAGAGCTCTAACAAAAACTCTAAGATAAGACTCTAAGCTAAAAAAAACTCTAAACTTTTAACTAAAACTAAACCAAACTAAAACCTTAAGCTAAGACTCTAAGCTAAAAACTCTAAACTCTTAACTAAAAGTAAACTAAACTAGAACTCTAACTGAAACTCAAAGGTAAAACATCAAATTCTTAACTAAAATTAAACTAAACTTCAACTCTAACAAAAACTCTAAGCTAAGACTCTAAGCTAAAACTCGAAACTCTTAACTGAAACTTAACCAAACTACAACTTTAAGTAAAATTATAAGCTATGACTCTAAGCTAAAACTCTAAACTCTTAACTAAAACTAAACTAAACTAGAACTCTAACAAAAACTCTAAGCTAAGACTCTAAGCAAAAAAAAACCTCTAAACTTTTAACTAAAACTAAACCAAACTAAAACTTTAAGCTAAGACTCTAAGCTAAAACTCTAAACTCTTAACTAAAACTAAACTAAACTAGTACACTAACAAAAACTCTAAGCTAAGAGTCTAAGCTAAAACTCTAAACTAAAACTAAACTAAACTAAAACTCTAAGCTATGTCTCTAAGGTAAAACTTCAAACTCTTACCTATAACTAAGTTGTGTGTGAAAAGGATGGGTACTTCAATTTGTAAAATGGGTTTAGGACGGTCACTAAGAAAAGGAACTTGTTCTGAAATGCCTTTTGAAAAGTATTGCTTTATGTTGTGCATTCAAAAAGCTGTAAAGTAAAGATGTGGGTGAAACGGATGGGTACTTCAACTTGTAAAATGGGTTTAGGATGGACATTAAGAAAAGAACTTGTTGTGAAATGTCATTTTAAAAGTATTTTTGGTGTTGGAGCATTCAAAAAGCTGTAAAGTAAAGTTGTTGGTGTAAAGGATGGGTACTTCAATTTGTAAAATGGGTTTAGGAGGGACATTAAGAAAAGATCTTGTTCTGAAATGCCATTGAAAAGTATTGCTTGGTGTTGGAGCATTCAAAAATCAGTATAGTAAAGTTGTGGGTGAAAGGAATGGGTACTTCAACTTGTAAAATGGGTTTAGGATGGACATTAAGAAAATAACTTGTTCTGAAAAGATATAATAAAGCCATAAAAAAGTATTAAAAAATGGGGATGGGGCTCTTTGGGGACCCGGGAGGGCGTTTGGGGATCCGGGGGCCCTTGAGGGCTGGGTGGCCCTTTGGGAGCCCTGTGGACCTTTGGGGACTGGGGGAGGGCCTTTGGGTCCGGGGGCGGGTGTTGGGGGGTCCGGGGGCCCTTTGGGGCTGGGTGACCCTTTGGGAGCCCTGGGAACCTTTGGGGACTGGGGGAGGGCCTTCTGGATTGGGGTATGGGGATTGGAACCCTTTGGATCGGGGTAGGGAGATCGGGGCCCTTTGGGGTTGAGGTAGGGGACCTCACAACACTGTTAAAATACAACTTGTGTATTATAACGACCACACTCAAAACTTCTTCTAAAATCATCTTTTAAATCATCTTTTAAAATGTCTCTAACTGTTTCGCCGAAATAATTCCATAAGCTGTCTAAAACCGTTTCGCCCAAATAATCCCCTAAAAGTAATTTCTGCGTGTTCCTTTTGTTTTTTGGCATCTCTGTGCTTTCGCATTTCAAATTTCTAGGAAACCCTTTCCTACGTTAATCTCTTCATCTCATAAATTTTCCTAGCTAAACTATTAAGGTTTCGTTAGAATATCAATTTATCTCTCCGACTTAAAGCTCAGTGAAGCCGTATTCAAAAATAGAATTTCTATCTCTTTAGACTCCCGCATAATTCCAAGATATCAAGTGATGTCATTTATAATTCCTGACACTAAAGATCAATGAAGCCCTATTTAAAAATAGAATATTAATTTTTCTCTCTGACCTAAAGCACGTTTACCCTTCAGACCTAAGATTAAAGAAGCCATAATGTTTCTTAATTCCCCCTTTCGTGAATCAATAATTTCCCCGCCGATTATGTAAATCAAGTTCTCAGGTTAGGTTCGCCTAAAGATCAAAGAAACCATAATGTTTCTTAATTCCCCCTTCGTGAATAAATAATTTCCCCGCCGATTATGTAAATCAAGTTCTCAGGTTAGGTTCGCCTAAAGATCAAAGAAACCATAATGTTTCTTAATTCCCCCTTCGTGAATCAATAATTTCCCCGTTGATTATGTAAATCAAGTTCTCAGATTAGGTTAGCCAAACAATCTCATAACATTCGCGTCGAGCATGTCCATTCTCACTGACAACGAACAGACATAAAACAGGAACATATATTGCTGTTGACATGCATAAATGTGAGAAAGTTCCTGTTTTTCCATTCTCACTGACAAAAACCATAAAAACAGACATAAACGTGAGAAAGTTCCTGTTATTCAAATTATCACTGACAAAAACCATAAATCATCCATAACCATCCATGAAAAACATCAAATAAATCGACCAACACACATAACCATCCATGAAAACAGACATAAATATGACAAAATTCCTGTTTTTCAAATTCTCACTGACAATGAACAGACATAAAAACATGCATAAATTATGTAAAAAAGTTGTAGGTGGCAGCAGGGTGTTCTCGTCGCGCTGGTACCCCCCTTTCTACTATCCTTAAAGACCTAATTTCCAGAACTTTAAACTACGTTGAACAAAATGGCTATCTCAAAATGTAGATTGGATGTGTTTGGGGAAAAGGTGGGCTATATAAAGTAGAAAAGGAGTTTGGGGAAAAAGGAGGGTTGTGGGGGATTGTCCTCCTCAAAAACATATTTTCTATCTGAAAATCAACTACGCTGAAAAAAATGGCTATTTCAAAATTTTGATTGGATTGGTTTGGGGGAATGATGGGCGGGGGGGGGGCTAGTTGCCCTCCAATTGCTTTTTTTACTATTAAAAAGGGCACTTGCCCTTTGAATTTCCAATCGAATGAACCTTTCTTGAAGTTTCTACGACAGCGCCTTCTATAAAAACCTTATATGCCCCCAGGGCATAACTTAAAACCCTTGCCCTCAGGATTGTAGGGGAGGGTCCTCCTCAAAAATATATTTTCTATCTGGAAATCAATTACGCTGAACAAAATGATTTTCTCATAATTTAGAGTGGATGTATTTGGGGGAATGATGGAAGTGGGGGGGGGGCTAGTTGTCCTCCAATCACTTTTGACTATTAAAACAGGAACTAGCCCTTTAAATTTCCAATCGAATGAGCCTTTTTTTAAGTTTCTACGACAACACCTTCTATAAAAACCTTATATGCCCCCAGGGCATAACTTAGAACCCTTTCCCCGAGGGTTTTGGGGGAGTGTCCTCCTCAAAAACATATTTTCTATCTTGAAATCAACTACGCTGAACAAAATGGCTATCTAAAGATTTTGATTGGATGTGTTTGGGGAAATGATGGGCGTGGGGAAGGGGGCTAGTTGCCCTACAAATCCCTTTCGACTAGTAAAAAGGGCATTACCCTTTTTATATAACAATTAAATGAGCCTCTTTAGAAGTGTTTAAGACAATACTTTGTATTAAAAACTCATGTGTCCCCTGGGCATAACTTAAAACCCTTTCCCCGAGGATTTTGGGGGAGTGTCCTCCTCAAAAACATATTTTCTATCTGAAAATCTTCTACGCTGAATAAAATGGCTGTCTCAAAATTTGGATTGGACGTGTTTGGAGGATGATGGGCGTGGGGGGGGGGGGCTAGTTTTCCTCCAATCCCTTTCGACTATTAAAAAGGCCACTAGCCACTCCAATTTCCAATCGAATGAGCCCTTTTCGAAGTTTCTACGACAACTCCTTCGATACGAAGTGCCCGGGTATGAAGAACCCAAAAACAACACATTGTGCCCACATCGTTCTTAACTTAGGCAGCGCTAGCGCGCTGCCTATGATATGCAGATAATGCTGTTTGGTTTTTCAACATATCTCCTAAACATGCCTGAAAGTTTGGACTTAATATTCTATCCTGTTCTTAAGGATATTGCTGATTTACCCTTTGTATAATCTGCATGCCCAGATCCTTTGTGATATTAGTTTCACCAGTAGGAAAAGTTATTTGTAGCAGCAATATGTACCTAGTCCGTTTTTGTTATTTTAACATTCCCCCCCCCCCTATGATATCCCGAAAGTTACAACTTAATTCTCTAAGAATTTACTGAGAAATTGCTGACGCATCCTTTTGTAAGCCTTCATGCGCATGGTGTGTTTGGAGTAACAATGTGTCTAGGGATAATGGGTGTGTAAAACCCCCACGAATATGCAATGGCATGCTTATGCTTGAAAACTAAATGTTGCTTTAAAACTAAATCAAAAGGTACAGCTTGTGTGGTGGCCAATATGACACCTTAGCAATATATCGAGTAGGACTGGGGGTATTAATTTGAAACTTTTGGGGCTACTATTATTACTACTTCTGCTGTTAAGTTTAAATAAATCAAAAAAGTTCAAGTGTATCTAGTTTACTAAAGACCATATATAAAATATTTTGAAAACGATGCCTGTTTTTATTTTTCAGGCCACCTTGAAGAGGAAAAATTAAACTAGGCAATACTATTTGTGTTTGGATGAAGAATTTCAGAAAAAGTTTCTCCCATATACAAATAGCAAACCAAACTATGGATAACCATAGAAAAAATATATAAGTTTAAACATCAAAAATATTAATTTTTTTTCGATAAAAAAAACTTTGTTGATGAAAAACAAGCAGAAAGTAATTTTAAAAACTTTCTCCCCAAAATAAGTTTTTCAGTGAATATTAAAGACCTTCATTAAGCCAAAAATGAGAAGAAATAAAGTCAAATAATCCTCTCAGCACAGAACTACTGCAAATCACCATCAATAAATAAATGTACCCCAAAACGAAAAAAAAATACAATAAATCAAACAGTTCGTGGTAACGAACTGTAAGTAAGGAGCGACCCGGCTCAATGGTAACCGAAACTCTAAAAAACGGAATTTTGGTACCAATAGGTGTATCAAAAGAATCAAACTTTTATTCAGATTTCAAATATATAAGTTTTATCGAGTTTAATTAGACCCATCAAAAGTTATACATATGACACACCTGAGACAATTTTTCTGATTTTTGAAAAAAGAGGGTAAGACCCCTTAAGAGGTATAGAAACTTAGTGAAATTCACACAATCATATTCAGCGTATCAGATAACCCTACTACAGCGGTTTTAAGCTCCTATCTACAAAAATGTGGAATTTTGCATTTTTTCCCATAAGAAAGATCACGGATGCGTGTTCATTTGTTTTGTTTTTTTTCCAGGGGTAATCGTATTGACCAAGTGGTCCAAGAATATCGTAAGAGGGCTCATTGGAACGGAAATTGAAAGTTCTAGTGCCCTTTTTAAGTGACCAAAAAAAATAGAGGGCAACTAGGCCCCCTCCCACGCTCATTTTTTTCTCAAAGTCACCCAATTAAAATTTTGAGATAGCCACTTTGTTTAGCATAGTCGAAAATCTAATAAATATGTCTTTTAAGATGACTTAATCCCCCGCAGTTCCCAGGGGAAGGGCTGCAAGTTATGAACTTTGCCCATTGCTTACATATTGTATTGGTTATTGGGAAGTTAACAGACATTTTCAGGAAGAATTTTTTTTCTGGTGGGGGGGAGGGGGCTGGAGGAGGGGGTTACTCGGGAGAATCTTTCCGTGGAGGATGTTTCTTTGGGGTAAGGGACATTTCTATGAAGGGGGCGCCTGATTCCCAAGCATTATTTAAAAAACGATCAGAAATTAAATTAAAAAAAACAAGTACTTTCAACTGAAAGTAAGAAGCAACATTAGAACTTAAAATGAACAGAAATTATTACGTATATGAGGGGGTTCTCCCCCAAGTCAATACTTCGCTCTTTACGCTACAGTTTTTTTTTTAGTGCTTTCAAAAGAACTATCTATTCTAATTAAACGTCCTTTGTTTTTCTGTGTTTTTTTAATTAAATTTTTTTTGAAATTTTTACGCAAATATTGTTTTTTTTAATTCGGGTAGAAACCACTAACATACTTAATAAAATAAACTTAATAAAAAAAAAAAAAAACAATAAAAAAAAAACAAGCGATACGGCTCAATAGTAATCGAAACTTTTTGAAACGGAAATTTGATTTCAATAAATGTATCAAAAGAATGGGCTTATAATGCTGATTATAAATATATGAATTATATTAAGTTTAGTATTACTCATCAAAGGCTACGAGCCTCAGAAAACTCACCTGATTTTTTAAAGAGGGGGGAAACATCCCTTAAAGTGAAAAATTTTTAATGAAAATCACACCGTCAGATTCAGCGTATCAGAAAACCCTATAACATAGTTTTCAAGCTCATATCTGCAAAAATCTGCAACTTTGTAATTTTTGCCAGAAGAAAAATATACGAATATAGAAGTTCGTTACGTAAGTTAATTTGTAAATTACGTCAGAACCAAATTTAAAGACAGCCATTTAGCAAAATAAAAGTAAAATTTTTATGCAAATTTTGTTTACTTATTCAATGACGGCGAGCCAAAATAAAAGCTGCATTAGCTGAAAAACGATCAGAAATTAAATTAAAAAAAAAAGTTTTTTAAACTGAAAGTAAGGAACAACATTAAAACTTAAAACGAACAGAAATTATTCCGTATATGAAAGGGGCTGTCCCCTCCTCAACGCTGCGCTCTGTACGCTAAAGTTTGACTCTGTCTCAAAACTCTATTTTTTAAAACAATAGAAAACTTTAGCGTAAAGAGCGATGCGTTGAGGAGGGGACAACCCCTTTCATATACGGAATAATTTCTGTTTGTTTTAAGTTTTAATGTCGCTCCTTACTTTCAGTTTAAAAAACTTGTTTTTTTTATTTAATAGCCCAGTCAAGCTCACAACGAGTAAAAATTAACATAAGGCAGGCAGAAAGATTCCGTACCTTCTCAAGACCAGAACATAATTTGCAATTTATAAAAAAAAAATACATTGAAAGATCTGAAGTTGAACTGGCCAGCAATGACAAAAAAAAACAAAGAGAAAGAGAAATATTTACAGTACGTGGTAACGAACTGTAAGTAAGGAGCGAACCGAATCAATAGTAACCGAAGCTCTAAAAAACGGAATTTTGATACCAGTAGATACATCAAAAGAATTGGATTTTTATGCTGATTTCAAATGTATAAGTCATCAACTTTAGTCTAACCCATCAAAACTTACTAGCCTGAAAGAATTTGTCTTATTTTTGAAGAAAGGGAGAAACATCCCCTAAAAGTGATAGAATCTTAATGAAAATCAAACCATCAGATTCAGCGTAACAGAAAACTCTACTGTAGATGTTTCAAGCTCCTATCTGCTAAAATGTGGAATTTTGTATTTTTTGCCAGAAGAAAGATCACGGATACGTGTTTATTTGTTTGCTTTTTTCCCAGGGGTGATCGTATCGATCCGTTAGTCCTATAATGTCGTGAAAGGGTTCATAAGAACGGAAATAAAAGTTCTAGTGGCCTTTTTAAGTAACCAAAAAATGGGAGGGTAACTTGGCCCCCTCCCACGCTCATTTTTTTCTCAAAATCACCCAATCAAAATTTTGAGATAGCCATATTGTTCAGCATAGTCGAAAATTTAATAAATATGTCTTTGAGGATGACTTAGTCCCCCATAGTTCCCGGGGGAAGGGCAGCAAGTTATGATCTTTGCCCAATTTTTCCATATAGTATTGGTTATTGGGAAGTATACACACGTTTTCAGGCGGGATTTTTTCTAGGGGGCGGGGGGTTTTGGATGAAGGGGTTACGTGGGAGGATTGTCCATTGAGGATGTTTCCTTGGGGGAAGGGACATTTCTATGAAAGGGGCGCCGGACTTCCCAGCATTATTTAAAAAAAAAGATCAGAAATTAAATTAAAAAACAGGTTTTTTCGACTAAAAGCAAGGAGCGGAATGAAACTGAAACCCAACATAAATTATTACGTACTTGAGGGGGGGTTCACCCCATCGTCAAAACCTAGCACCTTATCCTAATATTTTTTTTAGTACTTTAAATACAGCCATCTACTCGAATTAAATGGTCTTTGTGATTCAGAGATTTGTGATTCGAACAGAATTCGAACTTTAGCGTAAAGAGCGAGGTATTGACTAGGGGGCGTACCCCCTGATATACGTAATAATTTCTGTTCGTTTTAAATTTTTTAGTATTGCTCCTTAATTTCAGTTGAAAAAAACTTTTTTTTCTTATTTAATGTCACACTGAAGAAACATGCAGGACTACGGCCAGTTGAAAGAAAAGATAAAACTAAAGGCGATCTGTCCTCGTTTCACCTGTATGAAACGAGGCATCTTCAACACTTTTATTTATTGGTTTTGGATTTTATTGGTTTTGGAGTTATTTTAGTTTTTATCTTTGTTTTCTCAGCGTTAAAGACACCTCTTTTCATACAGGCGATCTGTCCGCGTCATATAAATTTTATCTTTTCCTTCTAATGGCTTAGTACCGTTTATTTCTTCGTCGTGAGATTTCTCTCTCTTTCTTTGTCGTGTTTTGACGAAATACATTTTAAGTGTTTTTTCTTTTTTACTTTAAAAAGTAAAAAATTATTAAAACTTTAAGGAATAAATATTAGTATATGTATTAAACTGACAATCCACGGTCACTTAATTTTTTTTTGTTTTTTTTTTAATCGGAAGTTATATTTTAGTCTTGAAAAGGTATATGGTTTGTCAGCCTAAATCGTGCTAATTTTTGCTTGTTTTGAGTTTTATTCGGTTATTTATTCAAATTTCTGCTCGTTTTGGGTTTCATTTATTCATTGATGGCGATTCGTGGTAGTTCTACGCTTGGAAAATTATTTGACTTTATTTCTGCTCATTTTGGTTTAAAGGAGAACTTTACTATTCTTTGAAAAAATCGTTTGGTGGAAAAAGCTCATAAGATTAATTAAAGAATAAATTAAACTAAAAATGAACAGAAATTAAATAAACAATCATAGCAAACAAACAATAGATACCATATAAATAAATAAACAAATTTTGAAACAAGTAAAACTTAAGTCAAACACGAAAATCAAGCTTAAAATGAAAAAAAAATATTTTACTTTAAAGAAAAAAATAAAACCCAAAACCAAGAGAAATTAAAGAAAGAGTCATGGCAAACAAACAAAGAGTTACTAATTTAAATGATTAAGTAAATCTTAAAACGAGTAAAACTTAAATTGAATATGCAAATCAAACTTAAAACGAGCAAAAATCACTACCAACAAGAGTTTGGCTACTGCTCCCTACCCTAACCTTAAAAGTAGAGAGACATTACGTCATTGGCACTAGAGACATTACGTCATTGGCACTTCACTGAAAACAATTTATATCACAAATACCTTCTTTTGTACTTATTACAAAATTGAAAATAAAATGAAAATTACAATGAAGTAAAATTTTCAACTGATCAGCGTTTACCAGTTAAATTAATTATATATCAATTATTCAGTTTAATTTTACTAGTTCTTTCCAAGATTGTTCGAGATACATTTAATTATCAGTAAAGAGCTAATGGCACAGTAGGCTTTATACTTTTACAGGCAGGGAAGGTGGCAGCAGCCAGACTCTTGTTTGTAATAATTTTTTGTTTTTGTTTTAAGCTCAATTTGCATGTTCAATTTAAATTTTACACGCTTTAAGGTTTTTTTTTTTCATTTATATGGTACCTATTGTATGTTTATTTGCTATGGTTGTTTGTTTAACTTCTATTCGTTTTGTGTTTCATTTATTTCTTAGTAGTAATTCCTCATAGTTTTGAGTTTGAATTGTTTTGATTTTTGTTTTCACTGATCTTATGTTTAATATTGCCTTTATTTTTTTTGGAGAAACTTATATTTGGATTTTTTTTTTTAATAATCCCCATTAACATTTCCTTGAAACTTCATCGATTTGCATGTTAAAACTTCATTCCCTTAGTCTTGTTAGCAGTAATAATACGAGTAGAATTACGAGTAGCTCGTCCATAGCATTAACATTGGTAACATGTACATTGTTCCTTTTGGGTAGTTCAACACCCCCCTCAACGTGCTCAGACAGTTTCAACTTAATAATCTAGGCTGCTCCTAAGATATTGGTAATATTTCCATTTAACAACCCACATACAAAGAAAGTGTTTTGATTTAGTTGAAACTCCCCCTTCATTCCCTGAAAATGTCAACTTAATAACATTAGCCCCAGTAGCTGCAGGAATCGTAGCAGCAATAGCAGAGTAGAAGTAGTATGCGCATAGAGGAACTATGCACATACTATACTAGACTGCTATACTTGAGTGACAGGGTCACTGCTACTACATCTTCCTCAGAATAACCCGAAAGTTTCAACTCAATGCTCTAAGTCGTTCCTGAGATATTGGTGATACGTCCTTTTGACAACCTGCATGTACATAATATGCAATTCAACATCCCATTGACAGTCCCTAAAATTTTCACTTGAATATCCTTGTCTTAAATAGTAGTAGCAGTTGTAATAACAGTAAAAATAGTTGGATTAGTGGTAGCCTAACAGAAGCAGTATTAGTAATAGCCTGCAAATTTATTAGCCTGCAAATTTTCCCTTATGGTTCGTTCAATATCTCCCACAACATGTCAGTTAAGTTTTACTCTTACCTGACAATACTCTAATCCAAGATTTTTCTTATAACCCATGTCCTGTTGACAACCTTCATACACATAGTTTGTTTCAAACAGTTCGTGGTAGCGAACTGTAAGTAAGAAGCAACCCGGCTCAATAGTAACCGAAACTCTAAAAAAAGAATTATGATACCTGTAGACACATCAAAAGAATTGTATTTTTATGCTGATCCCAAATATTTAAGTTTCATCAAGTTTAGTTTTACCCTTTAAAAGTTGCGAGCCTGAAAATATTTGCCTTATTTTCAGAAAAAGGGGAAAACTTTCTCTAAAACTGATAGAATCTTAATGAAAATCAAACCATCATGTTCAGCGTATCAGAAAACCCTACTGTGGAGGTTTCAAGCTCCTATCTGCAAAAATGTAGAAATTTGTATTTTTTGCCAGAAGAAAGATCACGGATGCGTGTTTATTTATTTATTTTTTTTCCAGGGGCGATCGTATCGATCCAGTGGTTATCAAATATCCCAGGAGGATTTATTTGAATGGAAATTAAAAGTTCTAGTGCCCTTTTTAAGTAACCAAAAAATTGGAGGGCAACTAGGCCCCCTCCCACGCTCATTTTTTCCCAAAGTCACCGGATAAAAATTTCGAGATAGCTATTTTGTTAATCATAGTCTAAAACCTAATAAATATGTCTTTGAGGATTACTTAATCCCCCACAGTCAACGGGGGAAGGGCTGCAAGCTATGAATTTTGCCCATTGTTTACATTTAGTATTTGTTATGTTATTTGGAAGTATGCTGACGTGTTCAAGAGGGATTTTTTCTTATTGGGAAGGATGTCGGAGGAGGGGTATACATAGGAGGATCTTTCCTTGGAGGATATTGTCATGGGGGAAGGGATATTTCAATGAGGGGGGTCCTGCATTTCTCAGCATTATTTAAAAAAACAATCAGAAATTATTTAAAAAAACAAGTTTTTTCATCTGAAAGTAAGGAGCAACATTAAAACTTAAAATGAACAGAAATTACTACATATATTAGGGGTTCTCCCCCTAGTCAATACCTCGCTCTTTACGCTAAAGTTTGTTTAGTACTTTCAAAAAAGCTATCTATTCTAATTAAACGGATTTTGTGATTCAGAGCTCATTCTTAAAGAATTGGAACAAAATTCGAACTTTAGCGTAAAGAGCACGGTATTGACTAGGGGATAACCCCTGATTTACGTAATAAAAATATACGAATATAGAAGTTCGTTACGTAAGGTATTTCGTAAGTTACGTCAGATCAAAATTCCGAGAAAGCCATTTAGCCAAAAAAAGTAAGATTAGTATGAAGATTTCATTTTAATTATTCATGTACGGCGAACCAAAATAAAAGCTGCATTAATTCAAAAACATTCAGAAATTAAATAAAAAGAACAAGTTTTTTAACTGAAAGTAAGGAGCGACATTAAAATTTAGAACGAACAGAAATTATTCCGTATATGAACGGGGCTGTCCCCTCCTCAACACTTTGGTCTTTAAGCTAAAGTTTTTTATTGTTTTAAAAAATAGACTTGTCAGAAAGAGTCAAACTTTAGCTAAAAGAGCAAGGCGTTGAGGAGGGGACAGCCCCTTTCATATACGGAATAATTTCAGTTCGTCTTAAGTTTTAATGTCGCTCCACACTTCCATATAAAAAAACCAGTTTTTTTTTTATTTTATTTATCTTAAGAATGACTAATATCACAAGAACAACTGAAGTTTTTAATTTGAACTTTCAGGGCTACTACTAATACTACTTCTGCTCTTACAATTTGCTCTTACTGTTGAATTAAATAAAAAAAACAAGTTTTTTAAACTGAAAGTAAGGAGCGACATTAAAACTTAAAACGAACAGAAATTATTCCGTATATGAAAGGGGTTGTCCCCTCCTCAACGCCTCGCTCTTTAAGCTAAATGTTTTTATTGTTTTTAAGAATAAAGTTGTGAGACAGAGTAAAACTTTGGCGTAAAGAGAGTGGCTTTGAGTTGGGGACCGCCCCTTTCATATACGGACTAGTTTCTGTTCGTTTTAAGTTTTAATGTCGCTCCTTACTTTCAGTTTAAAAAACTTGTTTTTTTTATTTAATTTCTGATCGTTTTTTAGTTAATGCAGCTTTTATTTGCATAAAAATTTTACTTTTCTTTTGCTAAATGGATGTCTTTACAAATTAACTTACGTAACTAACTTCTATATTCGTATATTTTTCTTCTGGCAAAAAATACAAAGTTGCAGATTTTTGTAGATATGAGCTTCAAACCTATGCAATAGGGTTTTCTGATACGCTGAATCTGACGGTGTGATTTTTATTAAAATTCTTTCACTTGTAGGGGGTGTTTCCCCCCTCTTTAAAAAATCGAGTAAATTTTCTCAGGCTCGTAGCCTTTGATGAGTAATACTAAACTTAATAAAATTTATATATTTAGGATCAGCATTATAAACACATTCTGTTGATACATTTATTGACATCAAAATTCCGTTTTTAAAAGTTTCGATTACTATTGAGCCGTATCGCTTCTTTTTTTATTGTTTTTTTTATTACGTATATGTTATAACGTATATGAAGGGGTTCTCCCCTTAGTCAATACCACGCTCTTTACGTTAAAAGTTAAAAAAAAATTTAATTCACAAACCCCTAAATCACAAAGGCCGTTTAATTAGAATAGATAGCTCTTTTGGAAGCACTAAAAAAAAACTGTAGCGTAAAGAGCGAGGTATTGACCTGGGGGAGAACCCCCTCACATACGTTATAATTTCTGTTCGTTTTAAGTTCTAATATTCCTTCTTACATTTCAGTTGAAAAAACTTGTTTTTTTTTATTTAATTTCTGATCGTTTTTTAAATAATGCTTGGAAATCCGGCACCCCTTCATAGAAATGTCCCTTACCCCAAAGAAACATCCTCCACGGAAATATTCTCCAGAGTAACCCCCTCCTTTAGCCCCCCCCCCTCCAGAAAAAATCCTTCCTGAAAATGGTTGTATACTTCCCAATAACCAATAAATAATGCTGGCAAGTCCAGCGCCCCCTTCATGGCAATTTCCCTTCCCCCATGAAAACTTCCTTCATGAACAGATCCTCCAACATAGTCACCGACCCACCCTTCCCTCCCACTACCAGAAAAAAACCGCCTGACAGCTTCTGTATACTTCCCAATAACCAATACTATATGTTAACATTGGGTAAAGTTCATAACTTTTAGCCCTCCCTCTGGGAACTTCGGGGGATTAAGTCATCCTAAACGACATATTTATCATATTTTGGACCATGCTGAACAAAATGGCCATCTCAAAATTTTGATAGGGTGACTTTGGGAAAAAAATAAGCGTGGGAGGGGGCCTAGTTGCCCTCCATTTTTTTTGGTCACTTAAAAAGGGCAGTAGAACTTTTAATTCCCGATCCAATGAGTCCTCTCACGATATTTTAGGACCACTGGGTCGATATGATCACCCCTGGGAAAAAAAAACAAAAAAACATAAAAACAAATAAACACGCATCCGTGATCTTTCTTCTGGTAAAAAATGTAAAATTCCACATTTTTGAAGATAGGAGCTTGAAACCTCTACAGTAGGGTTCTCTGATACGCTGAATCTAATGGTGTGATTTTCATTAAGGTTCTATAATTTTTAGGGGTCTTTCCCCCTTTTTTTGAAAATCAGCCAAATTTTCTCAGGCGCGTAACTTTTGATGGGTAGCACTAAACTTGATGAAATATATATATTTGAAATCAGCATTGAAATATGATTCTTTTGATATATCTATTGGTATCAAAAACCCGTTTTCTAGAGTTTCGGTTACCATTGAGCCGGGTCGCTCCTTACTTACAGTTCGTTACCACGAACTGTTTGACTAAATCAGAAGAGCGTACCTGAATTCAGTTTGTCAAAATAGTATTTGGCTATTTGTCTGCGTTACCCAATTATCTTCAGAGTCCAGTCGACATGGTCAGTCATAAAACTTTGGAAACCTTTTATTTGGGCTCTTCAATTGCCTTCTAATGACTTATAGAAACTCATAGACTATTTGAATTACCCTCATTCCATGACTATCTACCTTAGTTCTTCCACTAGGATGGGTGAATGATAGACTATCTAACAACAAGTGAAATGCCATAATTCTATACAATTCTGAAAAATGATTATGTCAGCTTTGCCTCTCGCTCGGACTATCTGTCTTGGCCTTTTCTCCAATTAGCTATTGCTCTTTACTTTTTAATTAAATAAAAAACACGTTTTTTTAACTGAAAGTAAAGAGTTTTTGAAAGGGACCCGTCCCTTTCATGTACGGAATAATTTTTGTTTGTTTTAAGTTTTAATGTCACTCCTTGCTTTCAGTTGAAAAAACTTTTTTTTTTATTTAATTTCTTAAAGTTTTTGGAATAATGCAGCTTTGATTTTGGCTCACCGTACATGAATAATCAAACTGAAATTTGGATATTAATTTTACGTTTTTTGGCTAAATGACTTTCTCGAAATTTTGTTCTGATGTAATTTACGAATTACCTTACATAACGAACTTCTATGTTCATATGTTTTAATTACGCATATTTGGGAGTTCTCCCCCCTAGCCAATACCTCATTCTTTACGCTACAGTTCGAATTTTTTCCAAATCAAAAACCCTTGAATCACAATGGCCGGTGAATTAGAATAGATAGCTCTTTTGAAAGTACTAAAAAGACTTTAGCGTAAAGAGCGAGGCATTGACTAGGGGGAAAACCCCCTCATACACGTAATAATTTCTGTTTGTTTTTGAGTTTTAATGCTGTTCCTTACTTTCAGTTGAAAAAATTTGGTTTTTATTTATTTAATTTCTGATCGTTTTTTAAATAAGGCTGGGAAATCCAGCGCTCCTTCATAGAAATCTCCTTTCCCCCAAGGAAAAATCCTCCATGGAAAGATCCTCCCCCGTAACCCCCTCCTCCGACCCCCTCCCCACCGGAAGAAAATCCCTTCTGAAATCGTCAGTATGCTTCCCAGGAACCAATACTATATGTAAACAATGGGCAAAGTTCATAAATTGTAGCCCTTCCCCTGAGAACTTTGGGGTATTAGGTTATCCTCAAAGACAGATTTATTAAATTTTTACTATGCTGAACAAAATGGCTATCTCAAAATTTTGATTAGATGACTTCGGTAGAAAAATGAGCGTGGGAGGGGGCCAAGTTGCCCTCCAGTTTTTTGTCACTTAAAAAGGGCACTAGAACTTTTTATGTCCATTTGAATGAGCCCTCTCACAATTTTCTATGACTACTGTATCGATACGATCACCCCTGGGGAAAAAAACACAAATAAACACGCATCTGCAATCTTTCGTCTGGCAAAAAATACAAAATTCCACATTTTTGCAGATAGAAGGTTGTACCTTCTATAGTATAGGGTTTTCTGATACGCTGAATCTGGTGGTGTAATTTTCATTGAAGTTCTATGACCTTTAGCAGTTGTTTCCCCCTTTTTTCGAAAACAAGGCAAATATTCTCAGGCGCGTAACTTCTGATGGGTAAGATTAAACTTGATGAAACTTATATATTTGAAATCAGCATAAAAATTTCATTCTTTTGATTATCTATTGGTATCAAAACTCCATTTTTTAGAGCTTCAGCTACTATCGAGCCGGTTCGCTCCTTACTTACAGTTACCACGAACTGTTTGATCACAGTCCACCAACTTAATTTTCAATCATATCAAAATAGAATTTGTGACTGATATTAAGTTTTATTTTTCAGAAAAACTTGAGGAGGTTTAAAACTAAACTAAACAATACTGTGTGTGTCCAGATTTTAAAAAGGGTGTGGGCTATTATAAATTGTTGGAAAAGTTTTTCCAACGTATAAATAGTAAACCAAACCATGGATTTATATAGAAAAAACAAAAAATATTTAAATATTCTTTTCTTTTCACATGCAAAAGACCATGACAAAAAACGAACAATAATTAATTTTCAAACTTTTTACATAAGATAAGTTTTTCAAAGAAAAATACAGACCTACGTTAAATCAAAAGTATTTGGAAATAAAATCAAAAAAATTTCTAAGGGTAAAGCTACGGTGCCACAAATCACCATCAATAGATAAATGAAACCCAAAGTAAACAGAAATTAAAATAAACAACATAATCAATTTCAAAAATAGCCAAAACGGAGACGAGCAGGGCTAACGCCTCCATGCCTCCTAAAGGACCCGAACACAAGTTGCACTTAACTGAAAACAAAACACATTTTAGATTTTTTTAATTTTTTATCTTTAATAAATCCAAAATTATTAAAAATTGAAGGAATAATAAAATAAAAATTCAAAATAGGGGTAAAATCCTTTTTAATAGACAGTGTATCATAAATTTCACAAAAAATACTAGATATTTCGGTCACATATACAGTGACCGTCATTAGTAATTAAAGTTTTACTACTAATGACAGTCGCTGTATATGTGACCGAAATATCTGGTATTTTTTGTAAAATTTATTATACACTGTCTATTAAAATGGATTTTATCCCTACTTTGAACTTTTATTTTATCGTCATGGAAAGGCAGCGTGGTCTCCGAAATTATTTAAGGAATATTCACCAGATTATTTATATTAAACTGTAAATCCATATTCATTAGTTGTTGTTTTTTTTACAGTTATCTTGGTTATGACGGGTTTTTCTATATTATGAAAAAAAAAACATTTTGCTCAAAATAGGGAATATTTTCAGTATAGTACAAATTATGTCCTATTCTTATAAATATAAGGGGTGTCATCCCTACTAATATTAGTTTCTGCTCATCTCGAGTTTAACTAGACTATTTACTACAATTTCTATTTTTGGGCGGTTTCATTTATTTATTGATATATTTTGTGTAGAAAGTTTTTTTTAATCAATAGCCTACTATGTAAAGCCCAATCCGTATGCGTTTCGCGTTTTCATTTATGTTCATAGGTTCTTGAGGAAAAAACAAATCTACCTTTCATTTCATTTTAAAGCAAGTTTTTAATCTATTTTCATTTAAGATTATCAACATCAAAAATTTTTATCGTTCCAGTTTTATCTCTTTTTCGTGAAAATTGGCTGGAATAGCTTTATCCTACCCTTTGTCTGCTTCCAAAAAATAGCCATTGAATTATCGGATGCACTCCTTTTTTCAGATTACAGTGACACAAATGGCAGGAGTAACAGTGACAAATATACTCCCGTGCTTTCCACCTTCTGGAGTAAACAAGCCTTTGTGCAACCCTTCTGTTTACCCTGAACCAGAAAAACCGTCAACTGAAGCACAGCCATCGTCACCTAATAATCCATCAAGTACTATTCCAGGAGCATCAACTAAAAATCCATCATCGACAACACCGACAACACCACCAGGGACATCCAGTGACAGCAGCAAAATAAAAGAATAATTAAAACTGGCTTTTTAATATCTGCACACATAAACATGCTTAGCAACAATTTGTAAAGGCCTTGTGTAATTCTGGGAATGCGATTTATGTTAAAATATACATCCATGGTATTGAAAATCAAATGTTGTGTTTCTGTTCAGAATTTTAAGTGTTTAATTTGACTCAAAATTCAGTTGATTCATTTTAGTAGAAGTTAAGAGGAATTAATTGCACCTTGTGTGATGTTTCTTGGAAACTTAACTTGTTAATTTATGTTTATTATATTGCTTACTGATCCAAAGCGAAAAAATTGTTGTTGAAATAAATCCTTATGTTGCATTGGCAAATTTGAATTGATTAGGGTATATGCAGTATTTTTATTACTACATTAAATTACATGAAATCAAGCAAGTAGTATTGGACTATGAACCAGAACAAATACAGTAGCTTTAAAGAATACAAATCACTTTCAACTATTAAAAATGGCACAAGCCACTCCAATTTCCAATTGAATGAGCCCTTTTCGAAGTTTCTACGACAATTTCTTCGATACGAAGTGCCCATCTCTAAAGGAAAAAAATAATAGATAATACATTGTGCCAACATCTTTCTTATATGCCCTCAGGGCATAACTTAAAACCCTTGCCCCGAGGGTTGTGGGGGAGTTTCCCCCTCAAAAACCTATTTTCTATCTGGTAAACAACTACGCTGAACAAAATGGCTATCTCAAAATTTTGATTGGATGTGTTTGGGGAAATGGTGGGTGCGGAAGGGGTGTTAGTTGCCCTCCAATCACTTTTGACTATTAAAAAGGGCACTAGCCATTCCAATTTCCAATCGAATGAGCCCTTTTTCAAGTTTCTACGACAATTCCTTCGATACGAAGTACCTTGGTATGGAGAAAAAAAATTATACATTGTGCCCATCATTACGTATATATATATATATATATATATATATATATATATATATATATATATATATATATATATATATATATATATATATATATATATATATATATATATATATATATATATATATATATATATATATATATATATATATATATATATATATATATATATATAAGTATATATATTTTTCACTGGTGCGTAGTCCAGTCGGATCAGTTTCCAGGATACAATCTCCATGGAAAACATACTCACCCCGCATGCATCTCTCTATAAGTAAGTGCTGATCCATGCCGGTGCTCGGACCTATTTTTTCATCCCTAATTTTAAGAATTATATTCATCACGAGACGAGGAGTTGAAAATTTATGCCCAAAATCTAACAAAAATTCCATGTAAATTTTTTAATTGTTTTTACTGGCAATATCAAACAACGTCAATGCATGACTGGCCAGTTAAATTTTACAATAGTCCCCTCCATTTTAACACCCTCCCTTAGCCCAAACTTTTTTAGTAAATTCATAATCGGCAGTGATGCATTGACGATCGTGAAGTGAATCATAAAACTCTTGAATGGGTGGTAATTTTTCCCCACGTAGCCTCGAGGCGTAGTTGCTGTAAACACACGGATATCTGCCCTTACATGTTAATAAATCAGACATTTCATCATTTGCAAAGAGGTTTTTAAGGAAGTGGAAGCTATTGAAACCGTCGCTTTTTTGTACTTGGATGAGTTGACGAAGGAATTCGAGGAAAAACTATAGGAATCTAAAAAAAAGATTTTATTCGAGCACCTAATACAATTTTCAATCATTTTATATTTGAATTCTAAGAGCAGCAACTTTTCAGATGATTTAGGTTTAATGTTATAAGAAAAAGACCCTTCTACCCATGCGCCATCTTCTACTTCATCTTTCAACAAACGTGCTGACGCTGGTAACATGAATGTCAAATCATAGTTGGAATTGTGCATGTAAACCGGTAGAAAGTATTACCGTCTAAAATTTACATTAAAAGATTTATGTGCCATCCCCCGAAATTTACTCCCTTCTTATAAAGTAGTTTCTCCCTTCTCAACAAATTTTTTCTAGCAAACTAAGCACATATATTTATCTTAATTGCCGAATCGTATTCTGGTGATAGAGTCATTGGATAATTTGTATTGTGCAGCCGTGAAATTGACTTATTAGCTGTTTTATTAAGTGCAACCTTAGCTGCGCCTACATAATCTTCCCCACCCAATGTCTCAAATACATCTACAATTGCATGGCAGTACTCGATTCTCTTTGCGTGTCTGCATAAGAGATCGCAATAGCTTCATGCTCTTTAACGTGACTCGAGTTTGATAGATCCCGCACATTTATGAGTTTGGCTTCGATGTCTAATCCCACCTTGTTGCTCTGCAAGAACGAATTCTGAAAATTTTTGAATCGCAAGATGGCATTGTCACCTGAAACTGTCTCCCTTAGGAGGGGTGAGGGGGCTCCTCATATCCCTCTTCTTAGAGGCGAGAGTAAAACGCTACTAAAATATTTTTCATATACTTGGGCTTTCTTGAAAAAAAAAAACTATTGGAAAACACCACTCAAACCTCCTTCTTAAGGGCAACAGTAGAATACAGGATCTTAAAATCACGATATTTTCAAAACACTAATACTAGATAAAAGTATGCTGAAACTTCCATTTCCCTTAGGGCCGAGGAAGCTCTCAGAACTATCAATAAGGTTCGTATAGTAAACTAAAAGGAATACATAAGTAATTAAGGATCGGAGATATCATCAATATTCTTAATAGTTTCCAGAAGATTTAGTTTTTAGCGAAAAACCCTTAAAAGAATGGATCATTTTTAGGAAGGGGCAATAGCATTAACCCATTCCTCCCCCCCCCAAAAAAAACCATTCAGTTTCTCCTGCTAATAAATAACCTTTTCGAGAAATATCAATAAATTTACACTTATATTAAGATTAGCTGCTTACATGCTTAGGGCCGAAGGGGGCACATCATGGCCTTCCATGTTGGGCATAGAAGGGCTAGCAACTTCACTAGCATGGACGCAGGTCTTGAAGACTCAGCAACCTCACCTTCTTGCACGCAGAGGGCCCTGCATCGTGACCGTGTTGGGAGGGGGCATTCCTATCTTGTTTGGAGGGCGTAGAATAACCGTAAACTCGATCTCACACGGGGATGGCTGGCCCTGAAGGACCCATGTAGGTGGTATAGCTTCGTTCGCCCTCGCCTTATTCACTGGTGAGGGATATTGGTCCAAATTTTCCTGAAAAAGAAATTAAATTTTAGTTTTCCATGCAGTGAAAAACTGTAGTGAAAAAAATAATTCGCCCCTATCGCATCCCCTCTATATCGATGCAAGAAAACCAAAGTTTTCACTGGCCACGACAATAAGGAAAAGTAAAGAATTCGATCTACCTATGTATTTTATATTCCTCAATTAAATTATTTGCTCTTTCTTGCTATAATAAATGTTTTATACAAAGTTGTTTTAATATTTAAAACACGTTCCCCCTTCTTTATCATTGTCAGAAACCCTCCCTCTCAAACTTAAATTGTCATGCAAGCTATTTTTTCAAGAAAAAGCAATAAAAATATGCCATTATTCACCCGTCTGAGAATTTTAAGGCTCTCAATTCCAAGCCAATAATTCAAAATTCAGGCCACAATTGAGATACAGGGCTTATTTAACGGGTGATAAAATAAGCCTGGTAAGTGCTCCAAAATACCTTCTCAGGGTATACGTTACCCAGTCTCATTTTCCAAACCCCCTTTTTCAAGATATCGAAAAGTAGCTAAACTAGAATTTTATGAGAAATATATATCTTAGAATATGCTAGACAATCACTGTAGTTCAGGGTTACAACTAGGGAGGTAGGGTGGTCTCATTATTATTGGAAAAAGAAGCTTGTTTGCTTTTTTGAGCATAATTAATTAGAAAAACTTTTTCCACAAAATTAGTTTTTCAAAGAAAAGTAAAGAACTCCACTAAACAAAAATGAGAAAAAAATAAAATCAAATAATCTACCAAGCTCGAAACTACCACAAATCAGCATCGATAAATAAATGAAACCCAAAACGAACAGAAATTTCATTAAACAACTGAGTCAAACTCAAAACGAGCAGAAATTAACATAAGTTGGGCGCAAAACCCCTATGCCTTCCCAAGGCAAGAACTAAATTTGCACTTTACTGAAAAATAAATTTTTTTTTACTTTTATAACTTTAATAAATCAAATAATTTTAACATTTTGATTACTAAATATCAGTAAATGTATATTAAACTGACAATGCAAATTCACTTGTATTTTTTCAGTAAAGTGCAAATTTTGTTCTGGCCTTGGGAAGGCATAAGGCTTTTGTGCCCAACTTATGTTATTTTCTGCTCGTTTTGAGTTTGACTCAGTTATTTATTGGATTTTCAGCTCGTTTTGGGTTTCATTTATTTATCGATGCTGATTTGTGGTAGTTTCGAGCTTGGTAGATTATTTTATTTTATTTTTGCTCATTTCTTGTTTAATGGAGTTCTTTACTTTTATTTTAAAAACTTATTTTGTGGAAAATAGTTTTTTTAATTAATTTCTGTTCGTTTTATATTTACATAGCCTTTTCAGGGAAAAAGAAAACAACACTTTAAATCTTTTTGTTTTTTAAGACTTTATGGTTTGGCCTGCTATTTGTATGCTGGAGAAAAATTTTCAGCAATTTTTAACATCATACACCCTTTTGAAAATCTGGACACAAATAGTACTGTTTAACTTAGTTTTATACCTCCTCTAGTTGACCTGAAATGGAAAACTTGATACCATTCGCAAAAAAATTTGTTTTTTTTTTTGATAGCTTGGATACACTTACACTAGTTCGATTTGGTTAAATTTTAAGAGCAGAAGTAGTTTCGAAAGTTTGAACATAATACCCTCAGTCGTTCTTGGGATACTGCTGAGATGCCTAATTGGGAATTAGCATTATCACAGTGCATTTTGATTTAATCTTAAGGCAACATTTAGTTTTCAAACTTAATGGGCAAATGGGATTGTGGGAGTGGAAGGGGGATTAGTTGCCCTCCAACAACTTTCGACTATTAAAAAGAGCATCAGCCCTATCTATTTTCAATTGAATTAGCCCCTTTGGAAGTTCCCACGACAACTCCTTCGATAAGAGATTCCCTGGTCTAAACAACAACAACAACAAAAATATTACTAATCACTTTCGACTATTAAAAAGCGCACTAGCCCTATGAATTTCAAATCAAATGAGCCCTTTTCTGAAGTTTCTACGACAACGCCTTCTATAAGACCTTATATGCCCCCAAGGCATAGCTTAAAACCCTTGCCCTAAGGCCTGTGGCGGAGTATTCTCCTCAAAAACATATTTTATATCTGTAAATCAACAACGCTGAACAAAATGGTTATCTCAAATTTTTTTGGGGATGTTTTAGGGGGAAAATGGGCGTGGGGGGGGGGGGCTAGTTAACCTCCAATCACTTTCGACTATTAAAAAGAGCACTAGCCCTTTGAATTTCCAATTGAATGAGCTGTTTTTGAAGTTTCTACAACAACACCTTCTATAAAAACATTATATGCCCCCTGGGCATAACTTAAAACCCTTGCCCCCAGTGTTGTGGGGGATTGTCCTTCTTGAAAACTTACTTTCTATGTGGAAATCAACCACGCTGAACAACATGGCAATCTCAAAATTTTTATTGGATGTATTTGGGGGAAAGCGGGGCGCGGGGGGGGCTAGTTGCCCTCCATTCACTTTTGACTATTAAAAAGGGCACTAGCCCTGTGAATTTCCAATCGAATTAGCCTTTTTTGAAGTTTTTATGACAACGCCTTCTATAAAAACCGTTTATCCCCCCAGGGCATAACTTAAAACCCTTGACCTGAGGGTTGTGGGGGAGTGTCCTTCTCAAAAACCTATTTTCTATCTGGAAATCAACTAGCCTACGCTAAACAAAATGCCTATATCAAAATTTTGATTGCATGTGTTTGGGCGAATGAAGGACGTGGGGGGCTAGTTGCCCTCCAATCACTTTTGACTATTAAAAAGGGCACTAGCCCTTTGAATTTCCAATCAAATGAGCCCCTTTTGAAGTTTCTATGACAGCGCCTTCTATAAAAACTTTATATACCCCAGGACATAACTTAAAACCCTTGCCCTGAGGTTTGTTGGGGAGTGTCCTCCTCAAAAACATATTTTCTATCAGGAAATCAACTACGCTGAACAAAATGGCTATATCAAAATTTTGATTGGATGTGTTTAGGGGAATGATGGGCGTGGGGGAGGGGCTACTTCCCCTCCAATTACTTTCGACTATTAAGAAGGGGACTAGCCCTTGGAATTTCCAATTGAATAAGCGTGTTTTGAAGTTTCTACGACAAGGCCTTCTAGTAAACCTTATATGCCCCCAGGGCATAACTTAATACCATTGCCCTGAGGGTTGTGGGGGAGTGTCCTCCTAAAAAACATATTTTCTATTTGGAAATCAACTAGCCTGAACAAAATGGCTATCTCAAAATTCTGATTGGATGTGTTTGGGTAATGATGGGCGTGGGGGGCTAGTTACCCTCCAATCACTTTCAACTATTGAAAATGGAACTAGCCCTTTGAATTGCAAATTGAATGAGCCTGTTTTGAAGTTTCTACGACAACGCCTTCTATAGAACCTTATATGCCCCCAGTGCATAACTTAAAAGCTTTGCACTGAGGGTTGTGGGGGATTGTCCTCCTCAAAAACATATTTTCTATCTGAAAATCAACTACGCTGAACAAAATAGCTATCTCAAAGTTTTGATTGGATGTGTGTGGGGGAATGATGGGCGTGGGGGGCTAGTTACCCTCCAATCACTTTCAACTATTGAAAAGGGCACTAGCCCTTTGAATTGCAAATTGAATGAGCCTGTTTTGAAGTTTCTACGACAACGCCTTCTATAGAACCTTATATGCCCCCAGTGCATAACTTAAAAGCTTTGCCCTGAGGGTTGTGGGGGAGTTTCCTCCTCAAAAAAATGTTCTCTATCTGGAAATCAACTACGCCGAACAAAATGGCTATCTAAAAGTTTTTATTGTATTTGTTCGGGGAAATAACGGGAGTGGGGGGGGGGGCTATTTGCACTCCAATTACTTTTGAAGGTTAAATAGGGCACTATCCCTTTGAATTTCCAATGGAATGAGCCTGTTTTGAAGTTTCTAAGACAACGCCTTCTATAGAAACCTTATATGGCCCCCGGGCATAACTTAAAACCCTTTCCTTGAGGGTTATGGGGGAGTGTCCTCCTCAAAAACCTATTTTCTATCTGGAAATCAACTACGTTGAACAAATTGGCTGTCTTAAATTTTGATTGGATGTGTTTGGGGGAACGAGGGGCGTGGGGGGGGCTAGTCGCCCTCCAATCACTTTCGACTATTAAAAAGAGCACTAGCCCTCTGAATTTCCAATCGAATGAGGCTTTTTTGAAGTTTCTACGACAACAACTTCTATAAAAACCTTAAATACCCCCAGGGGATAACTTAAAACCCTTTCCCTGTGGGTTTTGGGGGAGTCTCCTCCTCAAAAACACATTTCTCATTTTGCAATCAACTACGCTGAACAAAATGGCTATCTCAAAATTTTGATTGGATGTGTTTGAGGGAAGGATTGGCGTGGGGGGGGGGGGGCTAGCTGCCCTCCAATCACTTTCGACTATTTAAAAGGGCACTAGCCCTTTAAATTTCCAATCGAATTATCCTTTTTTGAAGTTTTTATGACAACGCCTTCAATAAAAAGCTTATATGCCCCCTGGGCATAACTTAAAACCCATGCCCTGAGGGTTGTGGGGGTTGTCCTCCTCAAGAACATATTTTCTATCTGGAAATAAACTACGCTGAACAAAATGGCCATCTCAAAATTTTGATTGGATGTGTTTGGGGGAAGGATTGGCGTGGGGGGGGGCTAGCTGCCCTCCAATCACTTTCGACTATTTAAAAGGGCACTAGCCTTTTAAATTTCCAATCGAATTAGCCTTTTTTGAAGTTTTTATGACAACACCTTCTATAAAACCTTATATGCCCCCAAGGCATAACTTAAAACCCTTGCCCTGAGGGTTGTGGTGGAGTGTCCTTCTCAAAAACATATTTCCTATCTGGAAATCAACTAGCCAACGCTAAACAAAATGTCTATCTCAAAATTTTGATTGAATGTGTTTGGGGGAAGGATTGGAGTGGGGGGGGGGGCTAGCTGCCCTCCAATCGCTTTCGACTATTTAAGAAGGCACTAGCCCTTTAAATTTCCAATTGAATTAGCCTGTTTTGAAGTTTCTACGACAACGCCTTCTTATAAAAACCTTATATGCCCCCAGGGCATAAGTTAATACCCTTGCCCTGAGGGTTGTGGGGGAGTGTCCTCCTAAAAAACATATTTTCTATTTGGAAATCAACTAGCCTGAACAAAATGGCTATCTCAAAATTCTGATTGGATGTGTTTGGGTAATGATGGGCGTGGGGAGGCTAGTTACCCTCCAATCGCTTTCAACTATTAAAAAGGGCACTAGCCATTTGAAGTTTTTTTAGCCTTTTTTGAAGTTGTGAAGTTTTTGAAGCCCTTTTAGCCTTTTTTGAAGTTTTTATGACAACGCCTTCTATAAAACCTTATATGGCCCCAAGGCATAACTTAAAACCCTTGCCCTGGGGGTTGTGGGGGAGTGTCCTTCTCAAAAACATATTCCCTATCTGGAAATCAACTAGCCTACGCTAAACAAAATGGCTATATCAAAATTTTGATTGGATGTGTTTGGGTGAATGATGGACGTGGGCGGGGGGGGGGGCTAGTTGCCCTCCAATCACTTTCGACTATTAAAAAGGGCACTAGCCCTTTGAATTTCCAATCGAATTAGCCCCTTTGGAACTTACTATGACAACGCCTTCCATTGAAACTTTACATACCCCAGGAAATAACTTAAAACCCTTGCCCTTAGGGTTGTTAGGGAGTGTCCTCCTCAGAAACATATTTTCTATGTGGAAATCAACTACGTTGAACAAAATGGATACATCTAAATTTTGATTGGATGTATTTGGGGGAATGATTGGCCTGGGGGAGGGGCTAGTTCCCCTCCAATCACTTTCGACTATTAAGAAGGGAATTAGCCCTTTGATTTCCAATCGAATGAGCCTGTTTTGAAGTTTCTACGACAACGCCTTCTTATAAAAACCTTATATGTCCCCAGGGCATAACTTAAAACCATTGCCATTTGGGGTGTGGGGGAGTGTCCTCCTAAAAAACATATTTTCTATCTGGAAATCAACAAGCCTACGCTGAACAGAATGGCTATCTCAAAATTCTTTTAGGCTGTGTTTGGGGAATGATGGGTGTGGGGGGGTCTAGTTGCCCTCCAATCACTTTCGACTATTAACAAGGGCACTAACCCTTTGAATTTCCAATCGAATGAGCCTGTTTTGAAGTTTCTAAAACAACGCCTTCTATAAAAACCTTATATGGCCCCAGGGCATAACTTTAAACCCTTGCCCCGAGGGTTGTGGGGGAGTGTCCTCCTCAAAAAGATGTTTTCTATCTGGAAATCAGCTACATTAGAAGTGCTTTAGTAAAGGTTTTATCCTTGTATGGTATACCAGACAAATACATTAAAGTGATTAGTGCTATGTAAGAGAATAACACTGCTGCAGTTAAGGTAGGAAATAAGGTAAGCAGCTGGTTTTGTATTGAATCAAGAGTTAAGCATGGTTGTGTTCTATCCCCCCTTATATGGATTATTTTGATGGACTTTGTCTTAAGGAGCACAGGAAAGGCAATGGGAGACCACGGAATCAACTGGGGAGGAAAATGTCTCCTGGACTTAGATTCTGCTGATGATTTAAGCATCCTAGATGGAAATTTGAGCAAAATGAATGAAGTTTTAGAGGTTTTGCGAGTTCAAGGTGCTAGAATAGGTTTGAAAATTAATGTTAAAAAGACTAAGTCACTAAGGCTAGGAATAAGTGAAGATGAAAAGGTGAAGTTGGGTAATGAAACATTGATCTGGTGGACAGCTTCACTTACCTTATCTTCGTAGTATTGTCAGTAAAGAAGGTGGGAGCAGTGAAGATTTGAATAGTAGAAAAGTCAAGGCTCAGGGTGTTTTTTCACTGTTGAAAAAAGTTTGGAAAAATAGGAAGAAAAGTCTGCAAACCAAGATTAGAATATTAGAAGCTACAGTGATTACAATGGTCAAACATGGCTCTGAAGCATGGGCGCTCCAAAAAGCGGATGAAGATTTGCTAGATGTTTTCCAGAGAAATTGCTACAGGATTGTTCTGGGTACACGGCTGAATGATCGTATTTCAAACAATAGGCTATACCAAAAATGTGGTTCAATACCGCTCTCTAGGGCTATAACGATAGAAAGGTTGAAGTGGCTAGGGCACGTTTTGCAGATGAAGGATAACAGATTGCGGAAGATTATTCTTTTTGGCCAACCGTCTAGGGCTAAACGGAAACCAGGTCGTCCTCGTCTGGGGTGGGAGGACTTCATAAAGAAAGATTTAAATGAAATGGAAACTTCCTGGGCGGGCGTAAAAAGGGAGGCTTTGAATAGATTGGGATGGAGGAGGAGCGTGCGTAGCTGTGTTGGTCTCAGGCGGCTTGGTGCTGCGGTGAGTTGTTAGTAGTAGTAGTAGTAGTAGTAAATCAGCTACACTGACAAAATGCCTATCTCAAAGTTTTGATTGGATGTATTTGGGGGAATGATGGGCTTTGGGGGGGGCTAGTTGCCCTCCAATCACTTTCGACTATTAGAAAGGGTACTAGCCCTTTGAATTTCCAATCGAATGAGCCTGTTTTGAAGTTTCTACGACAGCGCCTTCTATAAAAACCTTATATGCACCCAGGGCATAACTTAAAACCCTTGCCCCGAGGGCTGTGGGGGAGTGTCCTCCTCAAAAACTTATTTTCAATCTGGAAATCAACTACGCTGAACAAAAAAGCTATATCCCAATTTTGATTGGATGTGTTTGGGGCAATGATTGGCGTGAGAGGGGGGCTAGTTGCCCCCCCCCCCCACCCCCATTGAATTTCCAATCGAATGAGCCGGTTTTGAAATTTCCACAACAAACCCTTCTATAAAAAACTTATATGCCCCCAGGGTACAACTTAAAACCCTTGCCCTGAGGGTTGTGGGTGAGTGTCTTCCTCAAAAACACATTTTCTATCTGCAAATCAACTATGCTGAACAAAATGGCTATCTCAAAATTTCGATTGGATGTGTTTTGGGGAATGATTGGCGTGAGGGGGGGCTAGTGTCCCTCCAATCACTTTCAACTATTAAAAAGGGCACTAGAACTCTCGATTTCTAATTTAATGAACCATTTTTGAAGTCTCTACGACGACCCCTTCTATATGAAGTGCCCTGTTTAAAAAAAAAAAAAAAAAATAAACTGTACATTGTGTCAACATTGATCTTAAATACCCTCAGGGTATAACTTAAAACCCATTCCCTGAAGGTTGTGGGGGAGTGTCCTACTCAAAAAGATATTTTCTATCTGGAAATCAACTACGATGAACAAAATGGCTATTTCAAAATTTTGATTGGATGTGTTTGGGGGAATGATGGGCGTAAGGGGGGCTAGTTGCCCTCCAATCACTTTCGACTATTAAAAAGGGCACTAGCCACTCCAATTTCCAATCGAATGAGCCATTTTCGAAGTTTCTACGACAACTCCTTCGATACGAGGTGCCTGGGTATGGAAAAAAAACACATTGTGCCCACATCGTTCTTTACTTAGGCAGCGCTAGCGCGCTGCCTATGATGAATCCACTCCTTTCATTAATAAAATACATTTAATATTTTTTAATATTTTAATATTATTATTAAGATTATTATTATTTAATATTATTAAAATTAATAATATTATTATTAATATTATTATTAATATTTTTCATTTTTTAATATTAAAAATACATTCTGGATATTTTCCAGAAGAAAGCAGCTGGTTTTAAGTGCGTCTATATTCAGGGATTATTTGGATCTGTCTGACTGCATGAATTTAGCAGATAACAGGATGCCCCCTCCTATATAATAGCCGCTATTGACTTTGCAATATAGCTTGCCCTTGTATAGCATGCCTTTTCACCATTAAGGGTTTAACCAAGCTTATGTCTTGTTTAGCAGCCAGCTAGAATATACTATGATCAGTGGAAGAGTACATCTAAATTACAGACAGGGGTAAAAGCGTATATTTTGCGAGAAAATAAGGTTATTCTATCACTGAGAGAAATATGCATTAGCAGGAGGGGGATGGGTTTTTTAGATAATTATATAATATAGAGAGTTATGTCAGCTCAAATTTGGGTATGCTTATCTTTTTGGTGGGGGAAGGGGTATATAGAAAAAGAGGGTTTGCAGGGGCTTTTTTTATTTTAACAACTGCTTGAAAGCACTTTTAATTAATTTTTGCGAGAAAATTAGGTTATTCCATCATTGTGAGAACCAAGAAATAGCAGGAGGTTTTTTTTAATGATATCCAATGTAGGGGGTTATGTCAGCTCAAATTTGGATATACAAACCTTATTTTTTGGTGGGGGAGGGTATAGAAAAACAGACTCACCAGTATATAAGCAGATGTTCAATCCCTTTTCAAATTTATATAGAAATCTGTTTTAGAATGATGCGTCAAGTTCAAAATCTTATGGAAGACTAATGAAATTCCTGTTTTAATTTCCGTTTTTACAGCCCCCAGGGACAATGGAAAAGCATTTATTTATAACTCATAAAGTTAACCCTCAGGTTTCTTTTCATTATCTGTCTAGTTTTGGGTTACGTGCAAGTTTGGCATAAAACTTGGCCTCAAAATTGTGTTAAGATTATTTAAAATTATTTAATTATTCTAGCTACCAAGTTTATTGTCAGCTGCTAATCGACTTTGTTTTTTCCAGGGAATGTTTGGAGCTTGAAGGAGGAGGTATGGTCCCTCACTAGATCCACTTCTGACCTTGCTTTTATGATTTGCTGTAGCTTAATTATTAAGCTTTAATATGATATAGCAAAAAACTTTTGGTACTTTTCAATTAGATGATACCAACGCGATATATTGTATAGGGAAGATGGTAAAGGAAACTAGTTAAACGGGTATCTGTCAATAGGGGATTGGATCGGAAACTGTGGCTTGTCATTGCGTTTACAATATTTTGCGTTTACAATTGTTTTTTTGGGGTTTAGGGGGGAAAAAGTTACCTAGGTTAGGGTAGTTTACGTGTTTAATATATGCTATGTTTTCCCCCTACCCCCCTAATGTACGAATATATAGCCCAAATTTGTTTCTAAACTATTATATTTTCATGACATTTTGTTTTATTTCATTAGCATTAACCAAACTTGACTTTTCGCGTGGGTACCAGCTAATTATAAAGAACCAAGACTTTTAAAAATGCCAAAATAGATGATTTTAGTCATACTTATTTCTAGGATTTTCTTTTTTGGAGGAAGGGAGGAGGTTGATTTTTTGTTTTTTGTTGAGATTTTTTCGCAAACGTGCATATTACAAAGTAAAATTTAAGGATCGTGAAATCAGCAGAAATACCAACCAAGTAATTATTTTAGTTGTATTAGTTTAAATATTTGACTATATCCTTGTCTCAGCAAAGAGGCAAAATTTTTAAAAACTTGTATTTGATTATCTCATTAAAACATTCCTCAGTACTACAGACAATAAAAATCAGACCAACATCAATAAATAAATGTGATAAAAGGAAGTGACTAAATTTAATTTAGCTGCGAGTCTACATTCATGCCGACCATATAATTTCCCTTTGAGAAAAAAATTTATAAAATAATGGAACTGAAAAATCACTGCGAAACACCAAACTTCCTAATCAAATGTTATGGTATTATTCAAATAAAACTTATTTTTACCTTGATTATCGTTATAAATTCATTCTTAGTTTTCCTTTATATTCTCAAGCCAATGTCATCTTTGCCTTATACATTATTACAATCAGACCAATAATTTTACTTTTTTGTCTTTATCTCTTCAACGTATTTTATTCTTCCTTATCCTCTATACGCTGAATTCGTCTTATTTCTTTTCCTATTCTCAAGGCTGTGAATACCGATGCCACTCGAGTGCCTCCTCATAAAAAATCTAATATTTGTTTGTCGCTTATTTTTCTCTTGGTTTAAGTGTCCTCTAGAGGAGCTGCGTCGTGGCCCGGCTTTGTCTAGTGGTTGAGATAGGAGATTATCGTACAGTCTAGATATATGCACTGTGTACCGTAGAATCCAGAACACACTCGAGAAGTTTGCTCTGTTGAATCAGCTTAGTTCTGGGTTGCCACCGAAGTTACGTTCGTACCATTTTTGGTACGTTTTAAATATATCGGTGTTTTACGTTACGGTCTTAAAAACGTTACATTTTTGTTACGTTTTTGAATTTATGTTACGCTTTTGAATAATGAGTAAGTCTCATATTTTCTGAGTAATCTATTTTTTCCCCCGTGAAAAAATCTGCTGTTCCCATTTTAATTACACTGACATGAGTATCGACATTCTTTCACATCGCGGACATTTAATCTTATCACACAATCACTCAGTCATTAGGATGAGAAAATACCTGCTTCGCTGACTCGCATAGTAAGTTAAGATAACATTCTCTCTCATGAGCATACAACTATCATTTGTTTAGTGACAAGTGACAACAGTCAGTTAGTCACCTCAGCAAATTTCAATTTCATCAGTGACTTTGAATCTTGTTCCGTCAAAAGTCACACTAAAATTATATGGAGAAGGAGCTAGTTTCATTAGTTAATGCTTATGAAATAAAACAAAATATGATGAAAATATAAAAGTTTAGGACCAAATTTGGGCTATATATTTGCACATTAGGGTGGGGGGGGGTATATTTGCACATAGTATATATCAAATACGTAATCTAATCTAGGTACTTTCCCCCCCTTAACCCCAAAAAACAATAGTTTAAATATAGTAAACGCAATGACAACCCACGCTTTGCGATCCAATTCTCTACTGACCCGTTTGACCAGTTTCCTTTAGCATTCATCTTGCGTGTGTATCAGCTAATTGACAAGTACCGGTGATATATGTATTATTCTTTCCATAAAAACCTCATCCCCCCTTCTGAATGGTTTGACATAATATCAGGTTATTTACAAAAGTTGGTATTGACAAAATATATGAAACTGTAAAAATGAGCCATTTTTTGGTTATATCTAAGCATTGAGGAGGGGGGTGGGTTAGTTGAGCCGGAATTTTAGATTTTATGCTAAACTTTTTCCAAATATCATGGTTACCTTTTTGACATTATACCCCCCTCCCCATCTATGATCCCATATATAACAGTTTAAATACAGGAAATCTGTTTGCTTAACCTGGGTTGTAAAGTAAGTATCTGGAAAGTCGACGTGGTAATATAAAATAGCACATAGAGAATTGATGGTTGTTATTTTTTTTTTAAATATATTCAGCTTGATGTATCACGGACAATTAGGGGGGGGGGGTGTATTTTAATAAAAGGGGCCATTATATTTGGAAATAGTATAAAATAAATAATTTAATGGTACTGCTTGTGTGTTTAGCATGTTTTCTTCAGAAAAGAACTATCAATAAAAATTTGGCTTTAGAAAAGACAACTATGCCCATTTTTATGAAGAAGATAAACAGTCGTGTATCTGTATAGGCTTACAGTTTACTTAAAAACTGATTCATAGGGACCATGCAGGCTGGTTAGGGTCCAAATCCCCTGAAAATGTAAATTTCTCGCCATTTCCTTATTAAATTATAGGTTTTTTATTATCCCCCTTATTTTTTTTAAATTAAATCCTTTCCAGTTCATTTTTATTAACTCACTGATCTTTTTTTTCCATCCTCCTTTTATTTCTTTGTCACACAATTTTTTTTTAATTTGTGAACTATTTTTCAACCACTTCCGAATGTTCAGTTACTTCCCACGTTTTTCAGTATAGCACAATGGTAAGAGCATATCCCGAGGCTGTGTCAACTTAGATTGCAATCTTGGAAGAGATATTATATTTTTTTTAAATTTGAAAATTAAAAATGTGAAAATATTAGATATAAGTGAAAATTTGGGGCAAAAATTCGATTCGTTTTTTCATAATTTGAACTATTTCAATTGTTTTCCTCAACTGATCGACTTTTTCCGTTTATGCATTCAAAACCTAGATACATTTCGTGTTTATGCTATGTAAAACCAATGCTTTTTGTGCCCCTCATGTTCGTTTATATTCATATATTCTTGTGAAAAAAATAATAATTCTCTACTTTTTGGCTCATTTTGAAAATGATTTTAAGTTTTTTTTTATTGTTTGACCTCCTCCCCTAAAAATTCTTTGTACGTGATTGGACTTGTGAGACCCATCAAAACAGCTTTAGGGTAACATTCTTGGGAATGAATTGTGTGAACTCTTCTTTTATTTCTTACTTTCTTTTGGTTGGGAGTTACGATTCAAATTACAAATGGAAAAATGCATATTATGCAAAATAACTTTTGTTTTGTATACGAACTGAAGACAATGATTGAAATATTTTTTGTTCGATAAAATAAAAATACAACAAAAACTCTGTCACTCGGGATTGCTTAAATATTCATGTTGGAGCGATGCAAATTTGAAGCTAGAGGAGATGAGACTGAGACCTAGCCAATCTGTAATATTAGACGGGTAGGGAGCGATTAAGATGATTTTTGGGTCTTTTTAAGAAGCTGGATTTATTAAGATCGTTTTTACTGAAATTTAACAATAAATAAAAAAAAAAATCTAGTTGGTTTTATTCTTTTTTTCAAAACTCTAAAGTGTCCTGTTTTTATTGATTTGCCTTTTATTTTGTCCGTATTACTTATCAACCTTTGGTTTAAAACACTAATAATGGCAATTAAAAACAACAACAACAAGATAAGCAAAATAGTAGCCTGGGGTTTTATATATGCATCGAGGGGGGGTGTCTTTCTGTTGTGCAGGTAAACTGGAAGCAGCACTTACAGCTGAATAAATAAGAATTTCCTGAAGGTAAAGAAGCATGAATTTTTATTATTGTATACTTTTTAGGCACCTTTTAAAAGTTGGAAGGAGGATTTTTAATGAGATTACGTAATAATATATTTTTCAAATTATACAGGCAACGAAATGTCCCCTCTCCCCTTTAAGTACCGCTCTTGATAGCGAAATTAAGGCACCCTGCCTTGAAAAGAGACTTCACTATCAAAAATTACGAAAAAGTTACGTTTTTAAGAGTTGGACGTTAAGAAATTTTTTGGTATGGTGGTAACCCTGGCTCAATTTTCAACCAGACTTCGTCCAGTTAAGATCAGTGTTGAAAGAGACTATAGTTTGAACTATTCAGATAGTGATGTCAGTGTTACGAAGTTAAATTTATCTGAATACATTCGGACAGGTAGTTTCGATTGCATCATAGCCTAGCTATTGCGTGCTTTCAAGTGTTAATGACAAAAACTGCGGATAATAGCAGCAGGACAATCATTTATCTAGAGAGGAGAATTGGCAAATTAGGAAAGGAATGTTCGAGATTTAAGCTGTTTGCCGTGGCTCAATTAAAGGCCGATTAAGCAAATTGCACGTTTCGCTCTACGTGGGTAAAATAAGAAGCTTTCAAGGTGAGCATATTCTTTTGTGTACCTTAAATTTGTTGGCATGGTTCCATTAGAGATGACAAAAAAACGAAAGAAGCAACAAGAACTTGACAGTTCAAACATTTCAAATGCTTCTTCAGGGACATCGGTTGAAGAATTGTCAATCAAATCGTTAGCTGACAACATAGCTATAATTTTAGCAACAGTGAAGGACAACTCAACTGCTGTACAAGGTCTAACTGATAGTATGAAAACAGTGGAAAACCGATTACTGGAAGTGAAAAAATCTGTGATGGATTCAAATAAGGAAATAGGTGAATTAAAGGCGCGAATTTCTGCCATAGAAGATGAGGCTTCAAATCTGAAGTTGCAAATTTCGGTTTTGGCTAATGAAAATGTGAGGTTAACAACCGAGTTGTCTGCAGTTAAGCATAATCTCCAGCAAGTAGAAAGTAAAGAAACTCGCAAGAACGTGATTTTATGGAATGATTCGGCAAGCGATGTGGAATCAGCCAAAAATGTGTTTGAGAAGGTTGTTAAAGACGGGTTGGAATATGAACAGAACTGCGATTATTCGGTTTTGGAATATGAAAAGGAGAAAAATTTATGAAGATTGATGTACATAGTACAAGTAGGGAAGGGGGTACCAGTCGTGACACCACACCATATATGGGCATGTTTTATGGTTTTTCTCACTGAGGATGAAAAAAAATGGTTTTTCTCACTGTTTGATGGATGTAAACACAAGTTCACATCAACAATTGATGGATGTTTCTTGAATGTCAACAGCAATTTATGTATGTTTTCATGTTTTTTTCTAACTTTGATGGTTATTTTCTTGGATGTCAACAACAATTACTGGGTGTTTCTTGGATGTCAACAGCAATTTATGTATGTTTTTATGGTTTTTCTCACTTTGATGGTTGTTTCTTGAATGTCAATAACAATTTATGTATGTTTTCATGGGTTTTCTCACTTTGATGGTTGTTTTCTTGGATGTCAACAATAATTGCTGGGTACAGCAATTTATGTATGTTTTTATGGTTTTTCTCACTGTTTGATGGATGTTTCTTGGATGTCAGTAACAATTTATGTATGTTTTCATGGTTTTTCTTACTTTGATGATTGTTTTCTTGGATGTCAACAACAATTGCTGGGTGTTTCTTGGATGTCAACACCAATTTATGTATGTTTTTATGGTTTTTCTCGCTGAAAATGTTTTTTCATGGTATTTTTCACTGTTTGATGGATTTCAAAATAACTTCAACAACATTGCTGAATGTAGACATCTGGTTATTGGATGATGGTTATGGGTATTGGTCAATTTATTTATTGTTTTTTCCGGTGGTTAAAATAAGTTCAACAACAACTTGGATGTAGACATCTGGTTATTGAATGATGGTTATGTGTGTTGCTCAATTTATTTGTTGTTTTCTTGGATGTTAACATAAGTTCACGACAACAATTGCCGGATTATCGAGTTTAACGGGTCAATGACACCTCTTTCAAGGTCAATTTGTTTATTGTTTCCAAGCGTATTGAACGAGCCTAACGAGACAGGGTCATGTGTCTCTTTCTAAGCCAATCAGGAAGTCGGAAATATTAAAGGGATAGGATTGCAGTGAATATAAGAAAGGATTTTTGCTATAGTTGTTATTAGTGTGTGAATAGAAGTTCACTAAGTCTATAATTAGCAGTGTGATAACATGAGCGAACAAATTGAGTTAGAAATATCCTTTTATTGCAACTGTTCTATATGTAAAGAACATTATCATGATTTTGAACATTCTCATGAACCTACTACACGTTTAGACAATGTGGACGCAGGGATAGAGGAGAAAAATCTGGAGGAAATAAGGAGAAAAATCATACATGATAAGGAGAGAAATTTATACAGATTGCAAGCAAACTCGTAAAAAACATGGTTTGATATGACAGAAAAGGAAGATCAAAAGAAGAGACTGGGAAAAGAGTGCTTTCTCTACAGAGATACCTCAAAATATAGTATAAAAGACAATGATGAAAACTCGAAAAAAAACGTGCATAGTGCAAGATATAACAGTGAATATTATAATGAATATGATCGAAGAGAAGGGTAAAACTGGCCCTTTAAGAGACAGCATAATAGTTTATTCAATAGAATGGATTTTAAACATCAAAAATCGTTCAGAAAGAGTTCTCATATATCATTTTACAATAAATCTCATTATTGATTTGATTGATAAGTTATGTATCGTAACCTTGCAATAAATTTGTTTGTACTATATTAATTTTCTCCTACTTGATAAGCCTAGAGTGCGAATACCAACAGAGTCTTCTGTACATGAATAGTTCAGATTGAATAGATCATCATATAGAGTGTTATCAATCCCCAGTAAAGTTTACTATCAAAGATAAAAAATAAATCATTCTTCTAATCTTTATTCCTTTGATATATAAATATTTACAATATTTTTATATACACGATCTCGGATTCAATTACTTGAACCTCATCTTCTTCAATTACCATTAAATCTACCAGAGGGGGTGGTATACATTCAATCTCGGGTTCAAGTAATTGAACCCCGTCTTCTTCAATTACCATTATATCTATAAAAGGGGGCATCTCCTGAAATAAATCCTCTCGTATTCTTAAGGGAAAACTAACAGCCAACCGCTCATCAACCTCTATACAGGCTCAGCCCGAAGGTCCCCACCGTACCAAGTCCTCAGGTGTATATGATAGTCCATCATCTGCATTATGAAATTCTAGCACGTCGTCATCATCATCTATACTTTCAATCTCGGCTTTATTCAAAAGAAGCTCCTCCCTTTCCGTGAGCACCCACTCGTTCCATATATCCTAGAAAGGTCGAGAACACTATGATTAAAAAATCTCAGTGGAATGGTATGGTCTTCTTTAATATACTGAGGGGTGTTCTATAAATGTAATAAACAGGGTTACTTAATATTTTTCATTATATCCATTATTTTCATGTCTAAAATTCATCAATTAGCCGGATCTGGTTTTTTTTACATACGGAACGAGATTTAATGTCCTCGATAAAAGCCTGTATGAGATTTAATGTCTATGATAAAACCTGGAAAAAACCTGGTAAATTTCTACCAAATCATATTATTGACTTAAGCATAAAGTGAATATACCACTCGACCTAACCTAACCTAATCCTGAATTGGCATATATCGGGGGGGGGATGAAATTCATGTCCGATAGAGATGATTGTTATATTAGTAATCAGCATAAAAATAGGCATCGAATGGTGTATTCACTTTATTCCTAACTCAATAATATAATTTGGTAGAACTTTACCTCAACTTCCGTTAAACCACCCTCAAGTCGTATTAACACTTTGCGTTTCAAGAAAACTGTAAGATTTTAAATATCCTAACATAAAATATGTTCTTGTATTCAAGATAGGCTACATGCCAAAATTCACTTCTTCTCCTTTATTTCTACGTTTGTTTTGACTTTTAAAAGCATTGTTTCTAGTTTTATTTTCAATCAATAACAGCGTCGGTGATTTTTGGTATAAAAGCAATGAATGGGCCACAGAGTCTGGTAAAAATTTTCAGGAAAACTGTTTTTCATTTTATGTTCTGGCTTTGGAGACGAGTAACTTTCAGTTTTAAGAGTTCAGAGATCGGATCAACAAGAACGAGATGCAATTCCGGACAGAAAGACTAGATATTGTAAAAGATTACCATAAAGTAATATTTTCAAGAGGTTCAGAATCTGACGTAGGTTCATGATAGTTTTGTGTGTTTTGCTTATACGTCCATTTTACAATCTGGATGTACGCTAATGTATTTTGATCACATTCGGCATCCCCCCCCCCAATTTTCTATGAAAGTCTCAATTTGATATCCCTAACTATCGTGAGATACTGCAAACATCCCATTTTAACAACCAAGATGCATATGGTGTCCTTTGATTAAATCCTGAAAGTTTTAACTCAATATTCTTAGCAATTCATGAGATATTACAGCTACACCCAAAGATAACTGGAAGGGACACAGAGTCTTAAGGTTCAACATTACTTTCAACATTCTCTGAATGTTTCAACTTTATGTCTTTTCCTAAATGCTCATAAACAAATAAAAATTGGATCCATATAGTGTCTTTAGATTTTGTTTAACATCCCTCTTAGCATTTTCTCAAATTTTCAACTCAATACACATGACCTAAGGTAGTTCCTAAGGTAATACGTCATTATAAGATAACTTCGATGCACAACTTGTTGCCTTTTGATTTATTGCAAAATGCCCCACAACATTCCTGGAAATTTTTAACTTAATAGCCTTAAATTTTTAAGATATTAGGAATAAGCCCAATTGGCAACCTGAATGCACGAAGCCACTTTGACAAGCAGGATGCAGCTAAACCCTTTCGATTTAGTCCAATAATTCTAGTTTGTAGTAGTAGAAATACCAGTAGTGTTTTCAGTCACAATCGTAGTAGTAGTGTGGTAGCAGTAATAGTATAAGTAGTAGTAGTTATTGTTGTTGTATTTGTGGTCATAGTTGGAAGTAGTAGCAATTGTAGTCACCAGTCGCCATATTCAAAAAAACAATTTGTCAAACTCGTATTCGCAAGTAGTCTTACTCGCAGTTGCAAGCAGTAATAGTTGAAAGGAGTAGTCAATATGCTTTCATATTCCCAGTCTCAAGAAGTTGCGGTCATAGTTAAATGTTTTCAAAGTCGCAAGTAGCCACAACCACAAGTATTCTTAGTTTTAGGTAGTCACAAGTTGTCCTTGTCACAATTAGTCGTGGTTGCAAGTTGTTGCAGTTGCAAATAATCATAGTCATGAGTAGTCAAAATGGCAAATAGCTATAGTCACAATCGCAGGTAGCCTTATTCACAGTCACAAGTAGTTACGGTCACAAGTAGTCAAAATTAAAAGTAGTTGAAATTACCAGTATTCACGGCATTGGTCGAAAGTAGTCACAGTCAAAAGCAGTTGTAATTGCAGTCGCAAGTAGTCGCAGTCACGAATTGTCCCAATCCCAGTCACAAGTATTCGTAGTCGAAGTCGCAAGTAGTCACACTTGCAAGCTTATGCACGTAGTCATAGTCGCTGTCACAATTGGTCACAGTCGCAGCCACAGTAAAAGTAGTAATTGTTGTCCTAAAAGTTAGAAGGCACTTTTATTAGGCACTATAATGATATCTCGAACATGTCCTTTCTATTATCTGGATATACATAGTCTTATGACTTAATTTAACATCCCTTCAACATTATATGAAGTTTTACCTTATTACTTTTAGTCCTTTCTGACCCACCCAGAATAAAACATCCTCTTTCTACCCAATGATAAATCCTGCAAGTAAATAATGGGAAGATTGCATAATTTGCAGTTCTTTCCCTCAGGACTGTGAGGGGTATGCCATCCCCAGGAACAGAATTATTAGACCTTTTGACTATTTTGAAAAAAGGGGCTATCACAGAATTTTTATCAGTATTGAAGCGGGGCTGAGCATTGAGCTCATGAAATACTGCTTATGGGTTCTTTTGAGAACCAGCATGCACATAGTGGGTTTCGATTTTGTTAGACATCCCCCACAACACTTTCTGAGAGTAGTCGTAAGCAAAAGCAGTAATATTAGTAAGTAGTCACAGTCACAGTTGCAGCCGCAACCAGTTGCAGTTGCAGCCACAATAGTAGGCTATTAGTAGTGGTTCTGAAAGTTTTTAGTTAATACCCTTAGCCGTTCGAAAAATATTGCACATAAACCTTTTTGATAAAGTGCATGCACAAAGTGTCTTTTGATTTGATTCAGCAGCCCCCTCAAAATTCCCTGAAGTTTAACCTTAACACCTTTAGCCTTTTCGGACACACCCAAGATCAAACATTCTTACTTTCCGAATACAACCCTTGCCCCGGGGGCTGTGAGAGGCTTGACATCTCTCGAGCCATAGGTATTAGGCTTTTTGACTGTTTTTAAAAAATATTTTTTAACAATATTGATCAGTGTTGTGGAGCAGGCATGTAAATACGCCAAGTGAAGGAGGTTACTGGCTGCCGTCCAATCGTTTTCGAATATCAATGTTAAGATACCTGGAAAGTTTCAAGTTACAATCATCAGCCGCCAATGAGATTTTGCTGATAAACCTTTTTGACAGCCAGATTGTGCACTGTGTGGTTTGATTTCGTTCAATATTCTTCCCAGCATTTCCTTAAAGTAGACGCAAATAAAAAATTGTCACAGTTGCAAGAAAATGCAATCACAGGGGCGGTAAATGCAGACACAGTCGTAAGTAGTCGCAGTTGGAGACACAAATAGTCATAATTGCAAGTCATCGCTGGTACAAGTAGTTTTAGCTCAGTGGCAAGCAGTCACATATGCATTGACAGTAACAACAGCAGCATAAGGGGCCCAGAACGTTTCAAGTTAATACATTTACCTGTTCATAAGTAGAGATGACCCTATTGATACAAACGGGAGTCCATATATGGGCATAGCCTCCCTAGGGAGAACACGTGGTTAATGGGGTCAATGACCTCTTTCTCCATGGCCTCTTTCTCCAGGTGTGTTTTTGGCAAGCTCTCAGCGAATATTATGATCCAGAAATAGTATTTGTTGTTGTTTCCGAGGCAAATGTCAAGGTCAATTTTGTTGTTGTTGCTGTAAGTGCACGCTCTCAGCGAATGTTATGAGTTTCCAGAAATTTGGAACACCTGTGCTGTTGACCACAATTCCCCTATCGTGAATCAATAATTCCCCTTAGAAACAACAAATTAATTCCCCTTTCTTGACAGGTCAATCAACCAATGACATCATCTGTCAGACTTTAAAAATTTTCACCTAGAAACGATTCTCCAGGAATAGATCCAAGTCATTAATGTCTTTGCCTCGGAAACAACTCTACTGGTCGAACTCCCAAAGATATTAATAACCAAACGCCATGGAAACAATTCTCCAAGAAACATCTTAGCGATGAATTGTTTTAGTGCGGGAATCAGGTTTCTTAGTAATTTGAAATGCGTCAGCAAAGAGATGCCAAAAACAAAAGGAAGTCACTGAAATTACGTTTAGGGATTATTTGGGCGAAACCGTTTTAGACAGGTTATGGAATTATTTCGGGGAAACGGTTAGAGACATTTTAAAAGATGATTTAAAAGATGATTTTAGAAGAGGATTTGAGGGTAAAACTCTGTGGTCGTTATAATACACAAGTTGTATTTTAAGAGTGTCGTGAGGTCCTCTACCCCAACCCCAAAGGCTCCTCATACCCCACCCCAACCCCGAAGGAAGCCCCCCGGTCCCCAAAGGTCCACCGGGCTCCCAAAAGACCACCAGGATCCCAAAGGGCCCCCGGACCCCCAAAGGCCCTCCACCGGTCCCCAAAGGTCCACCGGGCTCCCAAAGGACCAATCGGCCCTCAAGTGCCCCCAGACCACCAAAGGCCCTCCCCGAGCCCCCGAAGGCCCTCCCCCAGCCCCCAAAGGTCCCCCAGGCTCCCAAAGGGCCACCCGGCCCTAAAGGGCCCCCAAGACCCCCAAAGGACCCCCAGCACCC
This sequence comes from Artemia sp. Qi Xiang Cuo, assembly GCF_049724085.1. Classification (NCBI taxonomy): domain Eukaryota; kingdom Metazoa; phylum Arthropoda; class Branchiopoda; order Anostraca; family Artemiidae; genus Artemia; species Artemia sp. Qi Xiang Cuo. The sequence continues at coordinate 9,346,501 of NC_142798.1, read as the reverse complement.
CAAAGGCCCACCCAGCCCTAAAGGGCCCCCCAGACCCCCAAAGGACCCCCAGCACCCCAAAGGCCCCTGAGCCCCCATTTTTTAATACTTTTTATGGCTTTATTATATCTTTTCAGAACAAGTTATTTTCTTAATGTCCATCCTAAACCCAATTTAAAAGTTGAAGTACCCATCCTTTTCACCCACAAATTTACTATACTGATTTTTGAATGATCCAACACCAAGCAATACTTTTCAAAAGGCATTTCAGAACAAGTTATTTTCTTAATGTCCCTTCTAAACCTATTTTCCAACTTGAAGTACCCATCCTTCTCACCCACAACTTTACTTTACTTCCTGAATGCTCCAACACCCAGCAATACTTTTCAATGGCATTTCAGAACAGGTTCTTTTGCGCAATATCACTCCTAACCCCATTTTACAAGTTGAAGTACCCATCCTTTTCACCCACAACATTACTTTACAGCTCTTGAATGCCACAACACCCAGCAATACTTTTCAATGCATTTCACAACAAGTTCTTTTCTTAATGTCCCTCCTAAACCCATTTTACAAGTTGAAATACCCATCCTTTTCAACCCACAACTTTACTTTACAGCTTTTTAATCCCCCAACACATAGCAATACTTTTCAAAAGGCATTTCAGAACAAGTTCTTTTCTTAATGTCCCTCCTAAACCCATTTTACAAGTTGAAATACCCATACTTTTCACCCACAACTTTACTTTACAGCTTTTTGAATGCCCCAACAGCAAGCAATACTTTTCAAAGGGCATTTCAGAACAAGTTCTTTTCTTAATTTCCCACCTAAACACATTTTACAAGTTGAAGTACCCATGCTTTTCACCCACAACTTTACTTTACAGATTTTTGAATGCCCCAACAGCAAGCAATACTTTTCAAAAGGCATTTCAGAACAAGTTATTTTCTTAATGTCCCTTCTAAACCTATTTTCCAACTTGAAGTACTTATCTTTTTCCACACGTCTTTACTTTTCGACTTTTTGCATACCACAACACCAAGCAATACTTTTCAAATAGCATTTCAGAACCAGTTCCTCTCTTAATGTCCCTCCTAAACCCATTTTACAACTTGAAGTACCCATCCTTTTCACCCACAACTTTACTTTACAGCTTTTTGAATGCCACAACACCAAGCAATACTTTTCAAAAGGCATTTCAGAACAAGTTATTTTCTTAATGTCCCTTCTATACCAATTTTCCAACTTGAATTACCCATTCTTCTCAACCAATACATTACTTTACAGATTTTGAATTCACCAACACCAAGACATAATTTTCAAAAGGCATTTCAGAACCAGATCCTCACTTAATGTCCCTCCTAAACCCATTTTCCAACTTGAAGTTCCCATTGTTTTCACCCACAACTTTACTTTACTGCTTTCTGAATGCTCCAACACCCAGAAATAGTTTTCAATGGCATTTTAGAACAGGTTATTTACGTAATATCACTCCGAACCCCATTTTTCAAGTTGAAGTACCCATCCTATTCACCCACAACATTACTTTACAGCTTTTTAATTCCACAACACCAAGCAATACTTTTCAATGCATTTCACAACAAGTTCTTTTCTTAATGTCCCTCCTAGACCCATTTTACACGTTGAAGTACCCATCCTTTTCAACCCACAAATTTACTTTACAGCTTTTGAATGCCCCAACACCTAGCAATACTTTTCAAAAGGCATTTCAGAACCAGTTCCTTTCTTAATATCCCTCCTAAACCCTTTTTACAAGTTGAAGTACCCATCCTTTTCACACACAACATTACTTTACAGCTCTTGAAGGCCACAACACCAAGCAATACTTTTCAATGCATTTCAGAACAAGTTCTTTTTTTAATGTCCCTCCTAAACCTATTTTCCAACTTGAAGTTCCAATCCTTTTCACCCACAACTTTACTTTACAGCTTTTTGAATGCCCCAACAGCAAGCAATACTTTTCAAAGGGCATTTCAGAACAAGTTATTTTCTCAATGTCCCTTCTAAACCTATTTTCCAACTTGAAGTACTTATCTTTTTCGTCACGTCTTTACTTTCCGACTTTTTGCATACCACAACACCAAGAAATACTTTTGAAAAGACATTTCAGAACAAGTTTTTTTCTTAATGTCATTCATAGACCAATTTTACAAGTTGAAGTACCCATCCTTCTCACCCACAACTTTACTTTACTGCATCCTGAAAGCTCCAACACCCAGCAATACTTTTCAATGGCAATTCAGAACAGGTTCTTTACGTAATATCACTCCTAACCACATTTTACAAGTTGAAGTACCCATCCTTTTCACCCACAACATTACTTTACAGCTCTTAAATGCCACAACACCAAGCAATACTTTTCAATGCATTTCACAACAAGTTCTTTTCTTAATACCCCTCCTCAACCCATTTTACAAGTTGAAGTACCCATCCTTTACAACCCACAACTCTACTTTACAGCTTTTGAATGCCCCAACACCTAGCAATACTTTTCAAAGGGCATTTCAGAACAAGTTCCTTTCTTAATATCCCTCCTAAACCCATTTTACAAGTTGAAGTACCCATACTTTTCACACACAACTTTACTTTACATATTTTTGAATTCCCCAACATCAAGCAATACTTTTCAAAAGGCATTTTAGAACAAGTTCTTTTCTTAATGTCACTACTAAAACCATTTTAAAAGTTTAAATACCAATAATATCCACCCACAACTTTACTTTACAGCTTTTTGAATGCCCCAACAGCAAGCAATACTTTTCAAAAGGCATTTCAGAACAAGTTATTTTCTTAATGTCCCTTCTAAATCTATTTTCCAACTTGAAGTACTTATCTTTTTCCACACGTCCTTGGCTTTCCGACTTTTTGCCTACCACCACACCAAGCAGTACTTTTCAAATAGCATTTCAGAACAAGATTCTGTCTTAATATCCCTCCTAAACCCATTTTATAAGATGAAGTACCCATCCTTTTCACCCACAACATTACTTTACAGCTTTTTGAATGCCACAACACCAAGCAATACTTTTCAAAAGGCATTTCAGACCAAGTTATTTTCTTAATGTACCTTCTAAACCTATTTTCCAACTTGAAGTACCCATCCTTCTCACCCACAACTTTACTTTACAGATTTTGAATGCCCCAACACCAAGAAATACTTTTCAAAAGGCATTTCAGAACCAGTTCCTTTTCTTAATGTCCCTCCTAAGCCCATTTTACAAATTGAAGTACCCATCCTTTTCACACACAACATTACTTAACAGCTCTTGAAGGCCACAACACCAAGCAATACTTTTCAAATGGCATTTCAAAACAAGTTCTTTTCTTAATGTCCCTGCTAAGCCCATTTTACAAGTTGAAGTACCCACCCTTTTCACCCACAACTTTACTATACTGCCTTTTTGAATGCTCCAACACCAAGCAATACTTTTAAAATGGCATTTCAGAACAAGTTATTTTCTTAATGTCCCTCCTAAAACCATTTTACAAGTTGAAGTTCCCGTCATTTTCACCCACAACTTTACTTTACAGCTTTTTGAATGCCCACAACACCAAGCAATACTTTTCAATGCATTTCACACCAAGTTATTTTCTTAATGACCCTCCTAAACCCATTTTTCAAGTTGAAGTACCCATCCTTTTCAACCCACAACATTACTTTACTGCTATTGAATGCCCCAACACCTAACAATACTTTTCAAAAGGCATTTCAGAACCAGTTCCTTTCTTAATGCCCCTCCTAAACCCATTTTACAAGTTGAAGTACCCATACTTTTCACCCACGACTTTACCATACTGCATTTTTGAATGCTCCTACACCAAGCAATACTTTTCAAATGGCATTTCAGAACAAGTTATTTTCTCAATGTCCTTCCTAAACCCATTTTACAAGTTGAAGTTCCCATCCTTTTCACCCACAACTTTACTTTACAGCTTTTTGAATGCCACAACTCCAAGCAATACTTTTCAAAAGGCATTTCAGAACCAGTTCCTTTTCTTAATGTCCCTCATAAAACCTTTTACAAATTGAAGTTCCCATCCTTTTCACACACAACTTTACTTTACAGTCTATTGAATGCTCCAACACCAAGAAATACTTTTCAAATACATTTCAGAACAAGTTTTTTTCATAATGTCCATCCTAAGCCCATTTTACAAGTTAAAGTGCCCATCCTTTTCACCCACAATTTTACTTTACATCTTTTTGAATGCCCAACATCAAGCAATACTTTTCAAAGGCATTTCAGAACTGGTTTGTTTCTTATTGACCATCCTAAACCCATTTTACAAATTGAAGTACCAATCCTTTTTCACCCAAAGCTTTACTTTATAGATTTTTGAATGCTCCAACACCAAGCAATACTTTTCAAAAGGCATTTAACACAAATTTCTTTTATTAATGTCCCTCATAAACCCATTTTACAACTTGAAGTACACATCCTTTACACCCATAACCTTACTTTACAGCTTTTTGAATGCCCCAACACCAAGCAATACTTTTCAAAGGGCATTTCACACTAAGTTCTTTTCTTAATGTCCTTCCTAAACCCATTTTACAAGTTGAAGTACTCATCCTTTTAACCCAAAACCTTACTTTACAGCTTTTGAATGCTCAAACACCAAGTAATACTTTTCAAGGGCATTTTAGAACAAGTTCTTTTCTTAATATTCCTCCTAAACCAATTTTACAAGTCGAAGTACTCATCCTTTTCACCATAGCTTTAGTATACTACTTTTTTGAATGCTCCAACACCAGGCAATACTTTTCAAATGACATATCAGGAGCTAATTTTCTCATTGATGTGAAGAAAAGTTCAAGTTCTTTTCCTAACTATCCATATGAAAAGAAATAATTTACAGATCAATTCTATTTTTCAAGAAAAAATAAAAATTTTCCACTCCAGTTCAGATTGTTCTCAAAGAGATGGAAAAATTTAAAATTACTGTTCTAAATTTTTCTTAGAAGATACAAAAAGTTATACGTTGATCATGAAAAGTTAACTCAAGTCTGAATTTTATTAAGGAACTTACAGTTCAATTTTAATTTCTCCAGAGAAAAATAAAAATCTTCCTTTGCAGTTCTTAATTTCACAAAGACACAAAGAAATTTAAATTTCTCTTCTGAATTTTCGTAGAGAAAAGAAAAAGTTATAGTTCAATTCTAATTTTTTTTCAAAGAAAATGAAAAATCTCCAACCTTTTAATAAACATTCTAAGCGCTTAACATGCTAACGTTCCCTAAGATAATAGAAATATAACAAAGTAATGCTTAAAATATTTTTATTGTAGTTACAACATAAAAATACGTAATATACTTTATTTTAAATTATTATCGTCACTGAACAACATTGAACATACTGAATATGTTCCATACGATAATTTATCCTGTTCTCTCTCTCTCTTGACACTAAAGTTACTCGCTTCTCTTAGTTCATAACCGCTAGAATGACCATTCCTCCATTTTGAGTCATATACAATTTCCACTGAGATTGTCACCTACTGATTCAATACACTTTTCATCCTTGGTATTATTTGATTCATTGACTATATGATCAATAGTAGTAATGATTCTGACTTGTGCTTCATTTTCCAATCAATTTGTCATTATATTCATTAGTAATATTGTCTGTCAATGCTCTTTTTATTTTACCAGCAATTTCACTGTCTATTATCACATTATTTTTACAGAGGCAGCAGTTTTGGCACGTTGACAAGATATGATTTATAATGTTGGTGTAGCAGTAGGTTCTTCTTTTCTTTACTGATTTCATTCGAATGCTAACACCGGAAAGATGACAATAAGATCTATCAACAGCTAACATGTTACCAGAACCATTAGCTAGAAGTTGCCCATCTTCATCGACTATTATTTTTAAGTTGGCATTCTCTTTGAGTACTAACTTCTCTGGAAATGATACTTTCGAACATCTGCGGTTAGAACGATGGAATATATTGACTACTACAAGGGAGTTTAAATCTTTAATGTTTTGACAACGTAAAAGTACATCCTCAATAAGATCTCCCACACTAATTGTTCCATAGTTCAAATATATCTCTTTTTCAGTATTCAAACATACATTGACTCTAAAATGTGCACACACTTTCTTCGAATAATTCATTTTCACGTCTTTTTTAAAAATATGTTTAGGTGTTTATCCCTCCAATGGTAAAAAATGACTGATTTAACGCACGTAATAAACTCGATAGTCTCGATAACCTACCATGGAGTACCACTGGGAAAGCCGCTGCCAATATAAGAGCAACAATAGAGTACGTTTGCTACACCCGCAAGCATGCAAAGTGAGATAAAAATACAAAGTCGACCTGGGGGGATTTTCCGGCGAGTATGGTTAGGTTAGGTTAGACTAGATTAAGTTAGGTTAGATTACGTTAGGTACAGTCAGGTTAGGTAAGTTAGGTTAGGTTAGCTAAGTTAGGCAAGGTTAGCTAGTAAACATCTCTCCATGTTTAAGTTAGGTTAGGTTAGGTTAGGCTAGATTAAGTTATGTTAGGTTAAGTTAGGTTAGCCTACGTACGCACGCGTACGTAGGCTAACCTAACCTAACCTAACATAACTTAATCTAGCGTACGCGCAAAACGTACGCAAAGCGTAAACGTACGCGCGCGTACGTAGGCTAACCTAACCTAACCTAACATAACTTAATCTAGCCTAACCTAACCTAACTTAAACATGGAGAGATGTTTACTAGCTAACCTAGCCTAACTTAGCTAACCTAACCTAACTTACCTAACCTGACTTTACCTAACCTAATCTAACCTAACTTAATCTAGTCTAACCTAACCTAACCTAACCATACTCGCCGGAAAATCCCCCCAGGTCGACTTTGTATTTTTATCTCACTATGCATGCTTGCGGGTGTAGCAAACGTACTCTCTGGTTGCTCTTATATTGGGAGAGGCTTCCCCAGTGGTACTCCATGGTAGGTTATCGAGACTATCGAGTTTATTACGTGCGTTAAATCAGTCATTTTTTACCATTGGAGGGATAAACACCTAAACATATTTTTAAAAAAGACGTGAAAATGAATTATTCGAAGAAAGTGTGTGCACATGATAAAGTCATTGTTGCCTTGAATGCTGACAAAGAGATATATTTGAACTATGGGACAAGTAGTAGTGGAGATCTTATTGGGAATGTGTGCCTACGTTGTCATGACAGTGAGGAGTTAAATTCCTTTGGAGTAGTCAAGAATTTTCATCATTCAAAAGGTGGATATATGAAAGTATCATTTCCAGAGAGGTTAGTGGTCAAAGAGAATACCAACTTAAAAATAATAGTCGATGAAGATGGGCAACTTCTAGCTAATGGTTCTGGTAACATGTTAGCAGTTGATAGATCTTATTGTCATCTTTCCGGTGTTAGCATTCGAATGAAATCAGTAAAGAAAAGAAGAGCCTACTTCTGCACCAACATTATAAATCATATCTTGTCAACGTGCCAAAACTGCTGCCTCTGTAAAAATAATGTGATAATAGACAGTGAAATTGCTGGTAAAATAAAAGAGCATTGGCAGACAATATTACTAATGAATATAATGACAAATTGATTGGAAAATGATGCACAAGTGAGCATTATTACTACTATTGATCATATAGTCAATGAATCAAATAATACCTATGATGAAACGTGTATTGAATCAGTAGGTGACATTCCCAGTGGAAATTGTATATGACTCAAAATGGATGAATGATTATTCTAGTGGTTATGAACTAAGAGAAGCGAGTAACTCTAGTATCAAGAGAGAGAGAACTCGATAAATTATTTTATGGAACAGATTCAGAATGTTCAATGTTGTTCAATGATGTTAATAATGTAAAATAATGTCTGTAACATATTTTTATGTTGTTACTTCAATAAAAATATTTTATGCATTACTTTGTTATATTTCTATTGTCTTTGGAAACGTTAGCATGTTAAGCGCTTAGAATGTTTATTAAAAGTTGGAGATTTTTAATTTTCTTTGAAAAAAAATTAGAATTGAAACTATAACTTTTTCTTTTCTCTACGAAACTTCAGAAGAGAACTTTAAATTTCTTTGTGTCTTTGTGAAATTAAGAACTACAGAGGAAGATATTTATTTTTCTCTGGAGAAATTAGAATTGAACTGTAAGTTCCTTAATAGAATTCAGACTTGACCTAACTTTTCATGATCAACGTATAACGTATTCTATCTTCTATGAAAAATTTAGAACAGTAATTTTAAATTCTTCCATCTCTTTGAGAACAATCTGAACTGAAGTGGAAAATTTTATTTTTTCTTGAAAAAAACAATTGATCTGTAACTTATTTCTTTTCATATGGATAGTAGGAAAAGAACTTGAACTTTTCTTCACATCAATGAGAAAATTAGCTCCTGATATGTCATTTGAGAAGTATTGCATGGTGTTGGAGCATTCAAAAAAGTAGTATACTAAAGTTATGGTGAAAAGGATGAGTACTTCAACTTGTAAAATGGGTTTAGGAGGAACACTAAGAAAAGAACTTGTTCTGAAATGCCTTTGAAAAGTATTGCTTGGTGATGAGCATTCAAAAGCTGTAAAGTAAAGTTTTGGGTTAAAAGGATGTGTACTTCAATTTGTAAAATGGACTTAGGAGTGATATTAAGAAAGGAACTTGTTGTTAAATGACTTTTAAAAGTATTGCTTGTTGTTGGTGCATTCAAAAAGCTGTAAAGTAAGGTTGTGGGTGTAAATGATGGGCACTTCAACATTTAAAATGGGTTTAGGAGGGATATTATGAAAAGAACTTGGTCTGAAATGCCATTTGAAAAGTATTGATTGGTGTTGGAGCAATCAAAAAGCTGTAAAGTAAAGTTGTGGGTGAAAAAAGATGGGTACTTCAATTTGTAAAATGGGTTTAGGACGGTCACTAAGAAACAAACTAGTTCTGAAATGCCTTTGAAAAGTATTGCTTGATGTTGTGAATTCAAAAAGCTGTAAAGTAAAGTTGTGGGTGAAAAGGATGGGTTTAGCAAGGACATTGAGAAAATAACTTTCTGAATTGCCATTTGAAAAGTATTGCTTGGTGTTGGAGCATTCTAAAATGCAGTATGGTAAAGTCGTGGGTGAAAAGTATGGGTACTTCAACTTGTAAAATGGGTTTAGGAGGGGCATTAAGAAAGGAACTGGTTCTGAAATGCCTTTTGAAAAGTATTGTTAGGTGTTGGGGCATTCAAAAGCTGTAAAATAAAGTTGTGGGTTGAAAAGGATGGGAACTTCAACTTGTAAAATGGGTTTTTGAGGGACATTAAGAAAAGAACTTGTTGTGAAATGCATTGAAAAGTATTGCTTGGTGTTGTGGTCTTCAAGAGCTGTAAAGTAATGTTGTGTGTGAAAAGGATGGGTATTTCAGTTTGTAAAAAGGTTTTATGAGGGACATTAAGAAAGGAACTAGTTCTGAAAAGCCTTTTGAAAAGTATTGCTTGGTGTTGGGGCATTCAAAAAGCTGTAAAGTAAAGTTATGGGGGAAAAGGATGGGAACTTCAACTTGTAAAATGGGTTTAGGAAGGACATTAATAAAATAACTTGTTCTGAAATGCCATTTGAAAAGTATTGCTTGGTGTTGGAGCATTCAAAAGGCAGTATAGTAAAGTTGAGGGTGAAAAGGGTGGGTACTTCAACTTGTAAAATGGGTTTAGGAGGGACATTAAGAAAATAGCTTGTTCTGAAATGCCATTTGAAAAGTATTGCTTTGTGTTGGGGCATTCAAAAGCTGTAAAGTAATGTTGTGGGTTGAAAAGGATGGGTACTTCAACTTGTAAAATGGGTTTAGGAGGGACATTAAGAAAAGAACTTGTTCTGAAATGCATTGAAAAGTATTGCTTGGTGTTGTGGCCTTCAAGAGCAGTAAGTAATGTAGTGTGTGAAAAGGATGGGTACTTCAATTTGTAAAATGGGCTTAGGAGGGACATTAAGAGAGGAACTGGTTCTGAAATGCCTTTTGAAAAGTATTTCTTGGTGCTAGGGCATTCAAAAGCTGTAAAGTAAAGTTTTGGGTTAGAAGGATGGGTACTTCAAGTTGGAAAATAGGTTTAGAAGGGACATTAAGAAAATAACTTGTTCTGAAATGCCTTTTGAAAAGTATTGCTTGGAGTTGGGGCATTCAAAAAGCTGTAAAGTAAAGTTGTGGGTGAAAAGTATGGGTACTTCAACTTGTAAAATGGGTTTAGGAGGGACATTAAGAGAGGATCTGGTTCTGAAATGCTATTTGAAAAGTACTGCTTGGTGTTGTGGTATGCAAAAAGTCGGAAAGTAAAGACGTGTGGAAAAAGATAAGTACTTCAAGTTGGAAAATAGATTTAGAAGGGACATAAAGGAAATAACTTGTTCTGAAATGCCTTTTGAAAAGTATTGCTTGCTGTTGGGGCATTCAAAAAGCTCTAAAGTAAAGTTGTGGGTGAAAAGTATGGGTACTTAAACTTGTAAAATTGGTTTACGAGTGACATTTAGAAAAGATCTTGTTCTAAAATGACTTTTAAAAAGTATTGCATGCTGCTGGGGCATCCAAAATGATGAAAAGTAAAGTCGTGGGTGAAAATGATGGGTACTTCAACTTTTAGAATGGGTGTAGGAGTGACATTAAGAAAAGAACTTGTTCTGAAATACCTTTTGAAAAGTATTGCTAGGTGTTGGGGCATTCAAAAGCTGTAAAGTAAAGTTATGGGTTGAAAAGGATGGGTACTTCAACTTGTAAAATGGGTTTAGGAGGGATATTAAGAAAAGAACTTGTTGTGAAATGCATTGAAAAGTATTGCTTGGTGTTGTGGCATTCAAGAGCTGTAAAGTAATATTTTGGGTGAAGAGGATGGGTACTTCAACTTGTAAAATGGGGTTAGGAGTGATATTCCGTAAAGAACCTGTTCTGAATTGCCATTGAAAAGTATTTCTTGGTGTTGTGGTATGCAAAAAGTCGGAAAGTAAAGACGTGTGGAAAAAGATAAGTACTTCAAGTTGGAAAACAGGTTTAGAAGGGACATTGAGAAAATAACTTGTTCTGAAATGCTCTTTGAAAAGTATTGCTTGCTGTTGGGGCATTCAAAAAGCTGTAAAGTAAAGTTGTGGGTGAAAAGTATGGGTACTTAAACTTGTAAAATGGGTTTAGGAGGGACATTAAGAAAAGAACTTGTTCTGAAATGCATTGAAAAGTATTGCTTGGTGTTGTGGCCTTCAAGAGCTGTAAAGTAATGTTGTGTGTGAAAAGGATGGGTACTTCAACTTGTAAAAAGGGTTTAGGAGGGATATTAAGAAAGGAACTGGTTCTGAGATGCCTTTTAAAAAGTATTGCTAGGTGTTGGGGCATTCAAAAGCTGTAAAGTAAAGTTGTGGGTTGAAAAGGATGGGTACTTCAACTTGTAAAATGGGTTTAGGAGGGACATTAAGAAAAGAACTTGTTGTGAAATGCATTGAAAAGTATTGCTTTGTGTTGTGGCATTCAAGAGCTGTAAAGTAATGTTGTGGGTGAAAAGGATGGGTACTTCAACTTGAAAAATGGGGTTTGGAGTGATATTACGTAAAGAACCTGTTCTGAAATGCCATCGAAAAGTATTGCTGGGTGTTGGAGCATTCAGGAAGCAGTAAAGTAAAGTTGTGGGTGAAAAAGACGGGAACTTCAAGTTGGAAAATGGGTTTAGGAGGGATATTAAGAGAGGAACTGGTTCTGAAATGCCTTTTGAAAAGTATTTCTTGGTGTTGGGGCATTCAAAAGCTGTAAAGTAAAGTCGTGGGTGAGAAGAATGGGTATTTCAAGTTGGAAAATAGGTATAGAAAGGACATTAAGAAAATAATTTGGTCTGAAACGCCTTTTGAAAAGTATTGCTTGGTGTTGTTACATTCAATAGGCTGTAATGTAAAGTTTCGGGTGAAAAGGGTGGGTCCTTAAACTAGTAAAATGGGCTTAGGAGGGAGATTAAGAGAGGAACTGGTTCTGAAATGCTATTTGAAAAGTATTGCTTGGTGTTTTGGTATGCAAAAAGTCGGAAAGTCAAGACGTGTGGAAAAAGATAAGTACTTCAAATTGGAAAATAGGTTTAGTAGGGACATTAAGAAAATAACTTGTTCTGAAATGCCTTTTGAAAAGTATTGCTTGCTGTTGGGGCATTCAAAAAGCTGTAAAGTAAAGTTGTGGGTGAAAAGCATGGGTACTTCAACTTGTAAAATGGGTTTAGGAGGGACATTAAGAAAAAACTTGTTCTGAAATGCCCTTTGAAAAGTATTGCTTGCTGTTGGGGCATTCAAAAAGCTGTAAAGTAAAGTTGTGGGTGAAAAGTATGGGTACTTCAACTTGTAAAATGGGTTTAGGAGGGATATTAAGAAAGGAAATTGTTCTGAAATGCCTTTTGAAAAGTATTGCTAGGTGTTGGGGCATTCAAAAGCTGTAAAGTAAAGTTGTGGGTTGAAAAGGATGGGTACTTCAACTTGTAAAATGGGTTTAGGAGGGACATTAAGAAAAGAACTTGTTGTGAAATGCATTGAAAAGTATTGCTGGGTGTTGTGGCATTCAAGAGCTGTAAAGTAATGTTGTGGGTGAAAAGGATGGGTACTTCAACTTGTAAAATGGGGTTAGGAGTGATATTACGTAAAGAACCTGTTCTGAAATGCCATTGAAAAGTATTTCTCGGTGTTGGGGCATTCAGGAAGCAGTAAAGTAAAGTTGTGGGTGAGAAGGATGGGTACTTCAAGTTGGAAAATAGGTTTAGAAGGGACATTAAGAAAAAAACTTGTTCTGAAATGCCTTTTGAAAAGTATTGCTTGGTTTTGGATCATTCAAAAATCTGTATAGTAAAGTTGTGGGTTAAAAGTATGGGTACTTCAACTTGTAAAATGGGTTTAGGATGGACATTAAGAAAATAACTTGTTCTGAAAAGATATAATAAAGCAATAAAAATTATTAAAAAATGGGGGCTCAGGGGCCTTTGGGGTGCTGGGGGTCCTTTGGGGGTCTGGGGGGCCCTTTAGGGCTGGGTGGGCCTTTGGGGTGCTGAGGGTCCTTTGGGGGTCTGGGGGGCCCTTTAGGGCCGGGTGGCCCTTTGAGAGCCTGGGGGACCTTTGGGGGCTGGGGGAGGGCCTTTGGGGGGCTCGGGGAGGGCCTTTGGTGGTCTGGGGGGCACTTGAGGGCCGATTGGTCCTTTGGGAGTCCGGTGGACCTTTGGGGACCGGTGGAGGGCCTTTGGGGGTCCGGGGGGCCCTTTGGGTTCCTGGTGGTCTTTTGGGTGCCGGGTGAACCTTTGGGGACCAGGGGGGCTTCCTTCCGGGTTGGGGTGGGGTATGAGGAGCCTTTGGGGTTGGGGTAGAGGACCTCACGACACTGTTAAAATACAACTTGTGTATTATAATGACCACAGAGTTTTACCCTCAAATCCTCATCTAAAATCATCTTTTAAATCATCTTTTAAAATGTCTCTAACTGTTTCCCCGAAACAATTCCATAACCTGTCTAAAACGGTTTCGCCCAAATAATCCCTAAACGTAATTTTAGTGAGTTCCTTTTGTTTTTGGCATCTCTGCGCTGACGCATTTCAAATTACTAAGAAACCTGATTCCCGCGCTAAAACAGTTCATCGCTAAGATGTTTCTTGGAGAATTGTTTCCATGGCGTTTGGTTATTAATATCTTTTGGAGTTCGACCAGTAGAGTTGTTTTCGAGGCAAAGACATTAATGACTTGGATCTATTCCTGGAGAATCGTTTCTAGGCGAAAATTTTTAAAGTCTGACAGATGATGTCATTGGTTGATTGATCTGTCTCATTGGTTGATTGATTATTTCTGGATCATAACATTCGCTGAGAGCGTGCCAAAAACACACCTGGAGAAAGAGACCATGGAGAAAGAGGTCATTGACCCCATTAAACACGTGTTCTCCCTAGGGAGGCTATGCCCATATATGGACTCCCGTTTCTATCAATAGGGTCATCTCTACTTTCATAAGATATTGCCGATTCTCCTTTTTGATAACCTGGATACAGATAGTGTCCTTTGATCTAGGTCAATATACCCCACAACTTTCGTCAAAATTTCACCTCAATACACCTTTTCTATTTCATTCTTTCTTTTCATCTCCATTTCACCCTTTCTATATGATAAACCCAGCACGTAAAAAACGGACAAGTTCCATAATTTACATTTCTCACCCCAGGGCTATTGGAGCATTGTATCTCCGGGGGCATAATTCTTAAACCAGTTGAATATTTTAAATCAAATGGGCCGGGAACGTTTTTAGACGAGCTTGGAATTTGATGGATGCCAGAAACAATCATATGCTTAAATATCTGTATTAGATTATGCAGACACGATTAAGAAACTGTTTTGATCAGAGGGTATCAGTATATTCCAATTTTGGACAAAGGGCCACGCTGGTTTCTTTGAAGAAGCAAACACGCCAGTCAGGAGGAAAAATAATTATTTTCTTATACAATGCAACCAAGCCATTCATACGCAAAGTAGTCTTATAATACGTCATCATAATTGAACACAAGAATAAGAACTGTTCTTGTGTTTATGATATTAGCTGTCAGTGCGTTTTATTCTACTCCAATTATTTTACTATATGATGGGTGTCTCAGGATATCTTTAAAAAGTGAGGCTTTTGAATGTTCGTGTCCCAGTATGCTTATCGGGCTTTCAACCTTATAATGCTACTAAATAAATATAATTCAATTAGTCCTTAGACAGATAAATAATTTCGTTGTAAATTAGTTTTCAGGGTCGAATTAGATTTTAATTCTTGAATTATTTGTTTAAAATAGATTTGACTGACAAAAGAACCTCATTAAGTCAACCGTTTTCAATAGCTTTACTAAATTGCTGCTGTAAGTGTAATTGATATTTTAATTACCTTAATTCGTATTTTGGAACGATTAACGTCTAATGCTGGATTTAATCGGCCTTGTTATTATTAGTGGCAGTTATTTATATACAAAGCACAAATAAATAAAAAATGTTACTATGATATTACTATGATATTACTATAAAATGTTACTATGGTGTTACTATGATATTTTTCTTCTGGCGTGTTTTATCCCTCAATTTCTTCAACAACTACATTATTGAACCTCAAGACAGCTGTCCTTCATCATGCATTCTCAGTTTCATTGACATCTCCCTAGTATGCTATGCTGATGACACGCTGAATCTCAGCCGGACGCTTAACCGCCTTTTAGAAATATTCTCATGTCTCCAGTCCAACTACGAGAAAGTCGGTCTGAGATTTAACTCCCAAAAGTCGGAAGTCTTGCTTTACAATTGGAAGAATGACCCTCCTACTAATATCACACTAGGTGATTGCTCAGTAAAACCAGCTGATAAAATAGTATATCTGGGGCTGCCAATAGGTTCCTCATTACATCATACCCGTTCCCTCCTGATCACACATCTTGAACGGCGAATTTTCAGCTCCTATGCTTTGATCGTTAAATCCACTCTGAGATTTAACCGTCCACTACTGGCAAGTATTTACAACGCTACCGCTCTCCCACATATATTATATGTGACCCCTTTCTGGAATTTATTGGCAAACCGTGAAAAGCCTTAAATCCGCTCTTTATTATTCCGTTTTGCAAAGTACCTACTAAAATTGCCACCTTGGACAAAAAATAGTTTTCTGATTCGGCGCTACAACCTAGCGGACCCAAATCTAGCTGTTGAGACACTTATCAGCCGGCAAAAAACAAAACCAGCAATTCTAAAGCAGAAGTGGGCAAGTTTGCTTGTTTAATTTTCCCTCTTGTTTCCCTGTTTTTTTTTTTTTTTTTTTTTTTTTTTTTCTCTCCTTTCAAAAGTTGTTGTCTTTGTTGCTATTTTTGAAGAAGTTG
Organism: Artemia sp. Qi Xiang Cuo; assembly: GCF_049724085.1. NCBI lineage: Eukaryota > Metazoa > Arthropoda > Branchiopoda > Anostraca > Artemiidae > Artemia > Artemia sp. Qi Xiang Cuo. The sequence goes on along the minus strand of NC_142798.1, from coordinate 9,330,674 downwards.
TTGGTTCTGTTGTAATCTTTGAGTATATTATCTTTCAGTTTTCACTTTTCGAACTATTTTGTATACTATTTAAGAAGTTGTTGCTTTTGTTGTTATTATTATTTTTTATTTTTTTTCTTTGGTATATTATCGTTTTGTTTCCTCTTTTCACATTTTTGTATACTCTGTCATTGTACATTTATTGTATCCGACGGGTTTTCAATTTATATTATTATATTATATTATTATTATATTACTGATAAAAGATATTACTATGTTTACAGACCAGTGACGCGCTTTCCGTTATATATACAAACATATGTTAATCCTAATTGCAGAAAATTAGTAGCAGGAATCCCAATTATATCTTGAAGGTTTATCGTCGTATTTTTTTGAAGTTTCGTCTGAAAGCCGCAGCTGACGCTGAAGAAATGGTGGCCTACAAACTGTATAAGCATATTGTTTTCCGTTCAGTTACTATACTTGAATGTTTTTAACATAACCTGTAATGTGGTTTCACATTAAGTCCAAAGATATATTTAGTGCCCCACCCCTTCTGTATACCTGATCAGCGTCACTTTTATGAAAGGAACCTGAAAGGTAGGTTCCACAGTCCAGGACTAAGGCTCACAAGTATTTTCTATAGCCTTAGGAAAATTCTAAGTGAACGGATGGCGATAGTTCTTTTGAAAAATACAAAGATCAAATTTGCTTTGGATATTGCTAGCACAAAATTTTTAAAAACTTTAGGACACTGCTTACAGTGTTTCCCTGATTTTTACGGCTGGTGCGAATTAAAAAGGCTATTGGGGATGATTTCAGGCTGTCTTTTATTCTGTATCAGTGCTTTGGATTATCTGGACCAAAGTGAATGGTAGCACACTCTAACCTAGTAGGGGTGAAAAGTAGGGAAGGCTGTTCAGTAGCTTGGAACAGAGGAAAATCATGAATGCAATCAATAAAGGATCTAGCAGTGGTAGACCTACAAGCAAATGGCTTATCCGGGAACCTCTCACTTCATTTAGGGAGAAATTCAGCTATATCCATGTTAGGATACAACGGGAATCAGAATGGGGCATAATTAGAAGTAAATCGTAACCTCCCGAATGTTTTGGAATATTGACTTCTAGGTTATGGAAATCTCCACCCCGGCGGGTATTGTAGTGACTTACTACTACAGTGAACTTTCAACTAAAATGCTGGACTGCGAAAATCTGGGAAGTGAAGTGTCACTTTTACCAAAAAGCCAGTCTCCATTTGGCAGATTCTGCCATTTTGCAATCTTGCAGAAAAAGCAACGTTGAAGGTTGCAGTATCTGCAAACTGCAAATTGAAGCCGGAAAAGAAGTCTCCATTGAAATAAAATTTGCAGATTGGCGGTGCAGATTTGCAGAATCTACCAAATGGAGACTGGCTTAAAGCCACTCATTGGCGACAAGAAGAGCCTCAAGCGGAATGGTTTGGTCCTCCTAAATCAGCGGAGCGGAATCAGCGGAGTCAGTATTCAAAATTATTGTCTTTAGATTAGCTGGGCTTGACATAAGTGTGTTTGTTATCATCAGTGTTTCCACTCACTGGAGTCCAAAAGATGCTAGACTGTTAAACATTTTAATGGAATGGGAGTAGGAATGATTTCAGAAATTACAAGATAGTTAAACATAGGGTAAATTTTTACCAAATCATATTATTGAGTTTCAAATAAAGTGAATATACCATTTGATGCCTTTTTTATGCTGATTATGAATATAACAATCATTTTCTTAAATATTTACCAAGTCATATTATTGACTTACGCATAAAGTGAATATACCACTCGATGCCTTTTTTAATGCTGATTACAAATATAATAATCATTTCTATCGGAAATGAATTTCAGCCCCCCCCACCGCACATATATATGCCAATTCAGGGTATTTATTTCTACATTAGGGGGGGGGGGAATTTTGTTTCTGATGTAAATGGGAGGTAAGTTTAAACTTTAAGTCAATAATATGATTTTGTATATATTTACGAAAATGATTGTTATATTCATAATCAGCATAAAAAAAAGGCATCAAATGGTATATTCACTTTATTTGAAACTCAATAATATGATTTGGTAAAAATTTACCCTATGTTTAACTATATTTTAATTTCTGAAATCATTCCTACTCCCATTCCATTAAAATTTTTAACAGTCCAGCATCTTTTGGACTCCAGTGAGTGGAAACACTGATGATAACAAACACACTTATGTCAAGCCCAGCTAATCTAAAGACAATAAACTTGAATACTGACTCCGCTGATTCAATCTCGATTGACATTTTAGTAGACTTTCAAGTGAATGTCTCAAATGTTCATGAAGCCCCAATATTTTTCTGAAGTATACGTTATTTCTTCAGTGCATATTGCTCCGCGATAAAACTAACCTGCCAGAATCGCAAGGAAACAATCCATGGAAGGCTCAGTGTTCAACAACTTCTTCGAAAATAGCAACAAAGAAAACAACTTTTGAAAAAAAAAAAAAAAAAAAAAAAAAAAAAAAAAAAAAAAAAAACAAGAGGGAAAATTAAACAAGCAAACTTGCCCAATCGTGCTTTAGAATTGCTGGTTTTGTTTTTTGCCGGCTAATAAGTGTCTCAACAGCTAGATTTGGGTCCGCTAGGTTGTAGCGCCGAGTCAGAAAACTATTGTTTGTCCAAGGTGGCAATTTTAGTATGTACTTTGCAAATCGGAATAATAAAGAGCGGATTTTAGACTTTTCACGGTTTGCCAATAAATTCTAGAAAGGGGTCACATATAATATATGTGGCAGAGCGGTAGCGTTGTAAATACTTGCCAGTAGTGGACGGATAAATCTCAGAGTGGATTTAACGTTCAAAGCATAGGAGCTTGAAATTCGCCGTTCAAGAAGTGAGATCAGGAGGGAACAGGTATGCTGTAATGAGGAACCTATTGGCAGTCCCAGATATACTATTTTATCAACTGGTTTTACTGAGCATCACCTAGTATGATATTAGTAGGAGGGTCATTCTTCCAATTATAAAGCAAGACTTCCGACTTTTGGGAGTTAAATCTCAGACCGACTTTCTCGTAGTTGGACTGCAGACATGAGAATATTTCTGAAAGGCGGTTAAGAGTCCGGCTGAGATTCAGCGTGTCATCAGCATAGCATACTAGGGAGATGTCAATGAAACTGAGAATGCATGATGAAGGACAGCTGTTTTGAGGTTCAATAATGTAGTTGTTGAAGAAATTGAGGGATAAAACACGCCAGAAGAAAAATATCATAGTAATATCATAGTAACATTTTATAGTAATATCATAGTAATATCATAGTAACATTTTTTATTTATTTGTGCTTTGTATATAAATAACTGCCACTAATAATAGTAGAGATGCCCTAATATCTCCTGTTATCCACCCCTGCTGCCACCTACAACTTGTTTGCACACCAAATATGGGCATGGAGTCCCTAGAGAGAACACGTGGTTAATGTGGTCAATGACCTCTTTCTTCAGGGGTGTTTTGGACACTTGCTGGCTAAGGAAGACTGTTATGCTATAGGACAGAGTCTTTGTATTTGTTGTTTTTGGCCAAGTGCCCGCTAGGGAAGAATTTTATTATATCAGGAAATAGTATTTGTTGTTTTTGGCACGCTAGGGAAGAATGTTATGATCCAGAAATAATATTTGTTGTTGTTGCTCGAGGCAAATGTTATGATCTAGGAAACAGTTAGATCACGTGTCTCCTTCTCAGCCAATCAGAGGCTCGCTTACATATTAGCGGCGGAGTGAATATAAGGAAAGGATTTTTGCTATAGTTTTATTAGTCTGTGAATAGAATTCAAAGGAGTGAGAAGAACAGTTTTGACTTTACTCATTTGGATATATATTTGTAATAATGAGTGGAATAATTACACTATTAGAAGTTGATAGTGGAGTTGATGGTAATAATACAAGACCACCAAACATTGCAGTGAAAATAACGAAAGGATCGTGGCTGCGTCTGGAATGGGATGTAGTATATGCAACATAAGTTATGTCCTTGAGAAAGTTCAAAATGGAAGATCAATTATATTTCGCAGAAAAAGTTGATATAGCACACGTGAATAGAGTTCATTGTGCTTTAAGCGCTTTAGTGAAACATATGGAAAGCAATAAACTCTATAGCAAATTGTACATGCTTAGTATTATTCATGCTATAATTATTTAATAAAATTGTTTCGAAATCGAAAATGTTCCCTTTCTTTTCTGGTTAGGACTAACGAATCTGGGTTAGTCTAGAGTCAGCAGTCAGAGTGAAAGGATTGAGAAATGAATAAATTTGAGAAAGAAAGAATTAGATCAAATCTAGTGTTTATGAAAAACATTTGATTTTGGATTGTTATTTTCTAGAGTTATACCTTCAACGTAGAATATTCTCTCAGGAAAAACTTGAAAATATAATGAAAACTGATTCTCCCCCATTGGACTATTGTATGAAACTTTTAAAATGTGATTCAAATTCTTATACTCAATTTATTTATATATTAATTGGAACAAGGCAGAATCATATTGTGAATATACTTTTGAAAACATTGCCAATGGATTCAATGTAGATGGATTTTCCGTCATTCGAAAGAGGTAACGTTACAGAGTTACTCCTCTCCCCTTTCCTCCACTTTGAATTTATCGAGCGAGGACGATCAGTTTCATTTTAGCTGTGAGAGAGTTGACATCGGAAACCAAAATGTTCTATATATGTCCATTGTGCATGTATACTCTTGGCAGTTGGACTCAATGTGAAAATTGTACAATTATTGATGACTAAAGTGAAAAGTGCAAATTATGTAATCCTTGTAAATTACATAGAGGCTATGCAGTACAAATTAAAGGATGTAATTCATGTCTTGAAGAGGTGTGTGACTCGCACCCTAGAGGGCACCTGTGCTCCAATTGTCACTATGATAAATGTGATCGGTGGGATAATACTTACCCCGCTATGATTGGAAGAATCCCAAACGTGATTTTAGTTTATTTCTACGAGATTGGTATCGTCGCGGATTTAAATTATTCTGGGAAGAGGAATCTGGTCTACGATTCAACTGTTGGGGTAACAAGACAATCTGGTTTCTACGTCATCGCTGTGATGACACCACCTACTATGACTATAAGCCTAATGATTTTTATTTGGCAGTCACCGAATGTGATTCACCAGTTGAAAACATTGTATGTGATACTGCTTCAAATAGACAAACTGAAACTCGTGAATTTCATAATATGAATGCTAATATTATCATTGACTATACAAAGAGACATGACAAGAGTGAAGTTACATTGTATTGCAGAAAATGTGATCCTGACATTGCCGTCAATCAAGATCAATATACAGTGAAACCAAAGGATTTACCAGCATTAGTGGTTCACGACACTTGCCTATACATCGATGAAGAAATCTAAAAGTGAAGATTTAAAGACATTGTTGTATATATACATTTTATTAATAAACAAATTCACACACATTTTTAAAGCACTTTACTCTTAGGGCACTGAAATCACTACTGTATAGGTCTGAGAGGATATTTTCCACTAGAAAGTGGTTCAGACGAGGATTGTCACCATAAATGTGGAGAAACTGCTTGTAAGTATAGCCACGACATCGGAATACAAAATATAGTAGTGCATGGAAGCCGCAGCTTTTAGTCGTTAGATCCTGCACCCTCTTTCGATTTTGAATAATAGTTTTCCCACTGCTTTCAATATAGTTGCAAATGTGGGGTGTGTAGAATGTATAGGGTAGACCAAGAGGATCAAAAAATTCAATCGTCTTCATTGTTTGAAAGATGCACACCCAATGACCCGTCAGCACAGTCGACGGACTGCTATTAACAATAATCAAGGTATTGTTCGCACTTTGAATTTTTCCAAGATAGTCTGAGGGTAGAGAATAGGATTTGTACTGGGACATGTAGGGATCCATAATAAATACATTGATTATTTGACTGGTGTTCATGGCGCCAAGTCTAGTAGAACACTGCCTTCGGGAGTGATTTCCCAATAGGTTTCATATTGATTTAGTGAGATTAGTGCAATACTCTCAGCCAACGGGTCGGCAAATGTACACTCTAAACGCACAGTTTCGGTACGTACTATACTCATATCCTGTGTGCCAGACAAATCTAATACAATGATACCATGTGTTTTAGCAAACATATCTTCGGTTATACCAATTTCAAATAGTTGCGAATCATGATCTAGGGTTTGCATTGTCAACTCATACAATGTTCTATAAGATTTATCAAAAGATAAATTGTAGAGTGGGATGCCGTTTACTTTGCACACAAGAGATGAAAGTCCAAACATCTCAAATTTATGTGGGCATTCAGTCCATAATCCTATTGCACTGGCAATCTTCACAAATGCCAATGCAAGTTTCAAGGGAATTTCGCCATTGATAAAGGATGAATCGGTGAAGGTACGTGACCCTATGTCACGATGACGTTGATTGGTGATCGTATGAGGAACAAGTAGTTTAATATTGTTTCCATTGGCTTTCAGTTTGTCCACGTCCAAAGCAACAGAACTAATAACCTGTTGTTTGCGTACATGAAGTATTGCTGAGGTGAGGGAGAGACTTACATCGGGATTGGCAGTAAGTTCTTTTCTCAATATGAAATTGGATGGTGCAAGCGTCAATTTTATATCCACTTTAACATTGGGCGGCAACTATTGGGGTATATTAAATATTTCATGATATATTTTTCCAACTAGATGTAATTCACTAGTTGTAGCAATTTTAAGTGCATCTGTACAATCAGTATTAGAAATATATTCATATCCATTGGATACACCTCTCAAGTCCTTGTATGACCTGGGTTTCATCAGAATGAGTTGTATGCAGCTTGCATAGTTTGAGAGATTGTTGCTTCTGCTAACCAGTGTGCCATTGATATAGACACTGATGTGACGAAATAAATTATTCAATATACAATTTTCGTAGGATATTCCAACAGCGCGAGCTGGCATTCCATTATTGGATTTCCGGAATTTCACTTGTAAATCTATACATATTGTAGAAATGTCTATAAAGTCGTGTTCATTGAAATAAATTTGAAAGTGGATATTATCGGAGAGGGGTTGTACTGGATAAAATTGTTCATAGTATACGTGCATGACACTCATAACGACATTTTCATCATTGAATAGATTCAATGAGGCGGTTCTTGAAGGTTTGGAATCCTTTTGTGGCAGGTAGGACATCTTAGGAGAAGAAATCTAGTTTCGATCTAACAATATTCTTCCTGGGGCTTCTGTTTACACTAAGTGTCGACTTTTTCCTTCTTTTCTTTGACAAAAGGGATGATGTCTTTCGTTTCCGTCCTGAGTAGAGACTAATGAGTGATGCGTTGTTTCTTGACCTTTTTAAACCTTTACCATTTTGTTTTAATTTCTTGCCAAGGGTTCGCGCACTGGACCTAAGATTTTCCGTAGCACTTTTTTTAAAATCCTTGCCAGAGCCCCAATCGTATAGCGTAGAGGATGCAAAGTCTGTCACAGCCGGGACAAGATTTTTTCTAGCCAGTTGTAATGAAGAGCAAAACAGCTTAGAAAATCAGCTGCCAAGACCGTAGCCAGACATTGACGAGTGACCTTTGTAATAGTCCTTTCCATTGCCCTGTTGTCTTGGTCCAAGAGTATTAGCATAGCAGTCAATATCAGGACAAGTGAATATCGATTTTCTATCAGACATCTTGCTGTTGAATGACAATGTAGAAATTGACTTTAATCACTGTCGAACCCTTTCAAATGTCTCTTGGATCCCCTAGTTTTCTTCTTAGAACTAATTGGAAGATCTCCAAATGTAACGTGTCAACGGGGCTATGCTGAAGATGCTTTATATTATAGTGATGAATATGCTCTTGATTGGTTTTTCGTTCAAGAACTCGTAGGAGGGGAACATTTGAATTACCGACCCGAGATGTTTCCACAAATGAGGCGTAGAGAAATATACAAGTGTCTGTGGAGAAGGCAGGCGGGTAGTCAGCAAAAATGAAATTAGTGTTTCCGGCACTTTTACCATTGATTATATTGAGCTTAAAGCCAAGAACATCCTTTAGATTATCATTGAGAATAATCTTTTCGTTGGCAATTGGTGAACTAATGTAGATCTTGCCCTCCTCCTTTGAATAGTTGAAATGAAAAGCTCCTTTTTTACGAGCGGAAATTCTTTTATTAATAGTACGACATAAATCATTCATACAGGTGAGTTCCTCGTAGCGTAATTCAATATATGGATAATCCATCCAATTGATTTTTTGAATTTGTTCTTGATCACCTGGTGGTGGCGGCCAATCATAGGGTCTAATTTTTATTTCATATTTACGATCTTTTCTCAGGATGTCTCAGGATGTTTTTGAGAATACAATCGACAAGAGCCACTTCATACTTTCCGTCGAATTTGATGGTGGGGGAGAGTTTCGTCCAAAAATCACTTGTTTTATTCAGATCATTGTAGAGAGGATCAGAAACATTGGACATGAAAGTCACATAGAAATCATTGGGCATTGTTAATATCTTCAGCACTGACCCAAGAATCAAAATCTGAGGCGTATCCTAGCCAGCAAACAAGTAACTGTTTCTTGCCCTTTCGAGTACGTCTCTTTAATATCTTTTCAATATGATACCTTTCACTAGTGTTTCTAACTTTTTGCAGTTCATATTCATAAAAACCGCCGATAATCTCGTCATCTTTGGTGTCTCGTAGTCGATACGTTGTGGGCTCGGTGTCTAGGATTTTGGACACTTTAAAAAGTTCAATGCTCCATAAATAATTCCCTTTTTCAAAAATATTGGTGGTTCTATTAATTCGAACAGTATCATCAACATTGAATTTCTTCTTCTTTTTCTTCTCATTGTCATTGGAGTATTGCTTTAGAAAAGCATCAAATGTATTTTCACTGTAATGAACATCCCGAGGGCTAGAGTTGGACAGAGATCGTTGTGGTCGATGGTTGTATATCTGCATGATTTTATCTAAATCATGAATAAAAGGAGGTGGATTTTTCAGTGTACAATATCTTGAAATTAATAGACGAATCGTTCTTATTAATCGTTCAGCCAATGCAGCCTTTATCGGACTGTGACTATGATATAGTGTTGTATTATATTTCAATAGAACCTTTTGTACATATGGATTAACAAATTCACTACCAGGATCCGACTGAACTTTTCTATACGAATCCTGTTCAAGAATAGTTTCAATGGCCCGAGCAACTTCAACACCTCTCTTTGACCGCAGTGGAGTGGCATAGACACAGTGACTAAGGAAACTGATTGTTACCAGAATATATTTGTATGGTGCATTGTGACGCAGTTGAATTGCGTCTAAAGTTAAAAGGTCCATTTGCATTATAGGCAGAGGGGAAAGGGCTTTAGTTTGTCGATATTGTTTGCCACGACGCTTATGATTCCGATGTAGTGTGTACCTCGGTTCATTTTATAGATATTCTTTTGCTTTTTTCAATGTGGTGGTGCCGGAGACAGCTTTAGAAAGCGTTTTGGGAGAACTTAAACTTCCCGCTTCATCAATATTTTCATAGACACCTTTCAGAACTTCATCCGTTTTGAACGTAAATACGTAGTGTAATGTCCACCCGCCTTTTGCACACTGGAGGGTGAATCAATTCTTCTTCGCTTTTGACTAGCAGCCACAGGTGTTGTAAAATCAGTAGTGCTAGTATTTTCTAATATTGAATCTTCTTCTTCTTTTTTAAATGGTGTTGGCGTTGTTGGTGGACTATATTCTCTTAGTTTCTTAAGAATTTGCTTATTGCCAATAAGACTTTTGAGAAAGTTTGATACACTTAGAAAGGTGTATAGATTATTGTCAAAGGATAAGAGTCCTTTACGATTCGCCACCATATCACAAATTAAATCAACTAGATTATAACTTTTTCCCTGAATTATAATTCCCTGTGCTGTCAACTTGAACTTGAGAATCAGTTTCCAGCACGAGATAATATAATAATCTTTTACTCTGTTCTCGATAGGTCAGTGGCATTAGGTTTCCAATTTTCATTACAATTGAATTCAATTCCTTCTCCTTTGATTGTGCAGAATTTTGAAGAGATGTTTCCTATTTAGAGGGATTGGCGGTGTGTCTTTCACGATAAAGTTTATGTTTGTCAATACGTCGTAATGCATCTTGAAGTTAAAGCAGTTTTTTGTCATCGACAATATTCTCATCACTAATGAATTTCCTTAGATTGTCTTCAAAATATTCCACGGGCGAGAGGACAAGTTCAAAGGGTGTCAATCTATAGGGTTTAGCCATTCTCTAGAGAAAACTGTTTATAAGTCCTGCAATTATTGGCAGTAAAAGCGTGAAAAAGCTACCGCCTGCTTGAAGGAGCCGTGTTCTTTTAAATTTTTTTGCCTTCTTTTTAAAAGCCAAGGCACGTACAGTGGAACGATGTTGCTTTGTCTGTTGTCTAACGCCTTCTGGCAGGTGAACATTGCCCTCAGTTAAATTTAAACAAAGTTCAGATATTAGATTAATGAAATCGTTGTCAACACCATGTTTGAGTATGGCTTTTCTAAGCAAGGGTTTTGAAGTGCTTAAAACGGAAAATAAATGCCGTTGTTCATGTAGTTTCTTCAGTGTCATAATGGCAACTAATAGCCTTTTCTACTGTTCACCGGAAGATATACTGTAATTTCATTGTCGAAAATGTCGATGACTACAAGTAGATACTCGGACGGGCTCTGATTTAGATCCAGAAAAATGTAACTATAGGGCTTGATAGTCACCTGAGTGTACGCTGACAACATAATTTTTGGGGCGCCTGGTTTTATCTGTTTTTTGATTTTTTCTTTCGCGATTGAATCCAGCACAACTCGATAGATAATATAATTGGTACAATTCAAATCAAGGGTTTGCATAAATTTCCTCTGATGTAACATATTGTGTAGAACTAGGGTTATGGAAATGTGTTCGTGATGGGAGCGAATAGTGAACAGTTGCAGCATTTCATGTGAAAACTGTTCTATGGATTCAGCCAAATCATCAATAATCAGTCATGAGTTCGGTTCAATACTATTGAACACATCAAGTCCTCTTATGAACTGTATTGGTATGGTTGTGGCAATAGCTTTTATTTTATCATAGGACTCTTGCCAAATACTATAGCAATAGTAGATTTTTTTCGGTTTTTCCAAAATCATTTTATCGCAATTTTGAATTATTTTAGCTAAAAGTGTTGTTTTCCCCGATATTTAGGGCCCACACAGAAATGATCTGAAGGGTGTTTTAAATTGATACATGATGTTGACAACAGTCGGACTACAACTAACTGTAAATCATATGTGTCCAATGAATAAGTAGTAACTTCCCCATAGATCTATCTATTCAAGAACAACAAAAACAATATTTCATGGCAGCATTTATTACGGCAATATGAAAACAAATATTTGTTCAACATGAACAATGATAACAATAACACTTGTTCAACAAAAATCTGATAAAATTTCAAGGTCAACATGAAAACTGTATTTGTTCAACATGAACAATGATAACACTTTATAAATAAACACTTTTGTCCATCAACCTGAATAACACTTTTCTGTACAACACTTTTGTCCATCTACAGCACTTATTGTCTTTAAACATCAACACTTTTCTGTACAACAAAAAATACACTTGGAACATAAACTAGCACAGTTGAACATTATGAATTTAAAAATAGGGTTCCCCCCACCCCCCAGGGCCGCGGTGCCGGAGGCCGGCCGCGGGCGGGACCCCCCCCCCGGGAGCCGCGGAGATGAAAAGAATAGTTGTCGTCACTGCTACAGGTTAGTTGAGGTTGGGTTAGTTAATTTATGAAAGGTTGATGCTGGTTAGTGCTTGGGTTAGTTGGGTGGAGATTAGTTAGTCAGATTAGGTTAATTTATCCAGACCAAGTTGATTGCGATAGTCTATGCATTCAACTCGGTCTAATACGATAGTGGCCATGAGGTAGGACACTCACACCATTCTCGAGCACATAGACTTTGTCGGACATAAATGACATTGCATTCTTTTCCACTCTCACAGTATAATTTCTATACTTTAGAGAGCGAATTGCAAGCACTTGTTCTCTCGACACTAGGCTACTTTCTACACAGTCTCTGTACACGCTCATGTTGAAATTGCTCTTTAAAGTGCGTAGGCACCCCTTTACATGTCTTCTTTTCATCCCCACTATGTGTTTCAACGCAATAAACTTTGGGACCCGGGAAAACCCCCCTGGATATCAAATCAATATCTGTCTCTAATTTTAACATTGAGAGCTGGCTTGGGGATCAACGTTTTCTTAGCTTGGGGTAGAAAGTCGGCCTCCAGTAAGTGAAAGTCCTTTGTAGTCTTATCTGTTTCCCCTTTCCTAGATCATCCACAACATCTTCGGCCCTATTTACTTTTAGCAACAAAGAATCTGTATCCCCATAGTAAACTTGAACCTCCCCCTCCCGTGGCCATTGCACCTTGCACACATTGTAAAAGAACGACAACATGAGCTTTTTTGAAATTTCTAGTACTGAACTACCGCCTGCTATATTCTTGTTCAGTACCACATTTTGCTTTTTCCTGTGTAGAAGAACCATGCCAGCCTCTATGCTCGTGAATGATGTAAAATTGGGATCGGCAATAATTCGTGCACACTCTAGAGGGTCAGTCACGACGTCGCAGCGAGATCTGTTACGTACGCTTTCACACATTTTGCCAAACCCTGAATTTAGAATGAGCTTGTACAATTCCTTCTCTACCTTCGAGCGTTTATTGACAAAAGTATCGATAAACGTTTTCAAATGTGGTCGCTGATTGAACTGCAGGACCCAATGTATTTTGGTGATCTTGAAACCATTGTTCACCATCCAGTGCAAAAGCACATGATGAACAACGATATTCTCCTTAGGGTCCAAATCAGCAATCAGTTTTTGTTTAGAGGGGGTCCAATGCATCCCCATATCCTCAATCAATGATCGATTGTAGGGGCTCAGCGAGTCCCTGGTCACGGGTTGATTGATACAGGAAAAAACAAAATCTTTGACTGAATCGTGAAGCGCCAGCGGAATGTGACCATCAATTTAAAAGAACCATCCCTGTGGCACGTTGTCCTCGACGGTGTTAATGTCAGGGAACTCACAAGGATTCTCAAGCCATTTATAATTGCCACACGGCAAAGAGTAGTGGGACATTGCCGAGGGGTATAACGAGTTCATGTCCAAGAAAACTGCTTTTGACTTTACACCGACGTTTTGCCCGCTCAGATCGGTTGATAAGATGCCGTCCCCATGAAAAAAATACCCTCCCCTCATTAAACACTCTACAGAAAGGTGTTTATCTATATCTTTGATTAGGTCTAGTTCCTCCCTACTAATTTTTAAAATTAAATTCATCACTAAATGGGGTGTGGAAAAATAGTAGCCTATATCTAACCCGAACTCTGAATAGATTTGGTCTGTATTCTTACAGACTATATCCAACAGAGTTAAAACGTCACTGGCCAAGTACAATCTACTATAATCCCACCCATTTTTACAATCCCCCTTAGCCCACACCTTCTTGGCAAACTCATATTCCTCGGCTGTGCATTCACTGCTGGTCAGTGAATTGTGAAAATCTTCAATTAGAGGTAGTTTCACCTCACTTAAGCGAGCGCCAGAGCAGTAATAATCATATGGGTATACACATTTGCTGGTTAATAGGTCGTACATTTCACTGACTGGAAAGTACTGTTTAAACAAGGGAAAGCTATCAAAATTGTCGCTTTTATGCAATAGAATCAGGTGACTCAATGTCCTGGTGAAAGAACTAAGAGAATCTAAAAACCTGAGTTTATTACAGCACGTATGGCCATTATCCACTGCCTGCCATTTCAGTTCGAGAAGCAACAACTTCTCGGCCGATTTGGGATTAATGTTATAGGTAAATGAATTATTTACCCATGGACTGTCTACTCCCCCTCCCTCCTTGTGCATACGTGCCAGTGCCGGTAAAATAAATTTTAAGTCATAATTAGAATTGTGAATAAAAACAGGGATAAAAAACTGTTGGCTAACGTTTAAATTACACGATTGATGCGCTACCCCCCTAAAATTACTACCCCCAGATGATATTTCCTGCCACAGGGGATCATGATCTCTGACTTTCCCCTCCCACCGCCTCTTTTCCCTGTAATCCCCTTATCCTCCTCTACAAACTCCCCCTTAAAAACCCAGCATATTTTTTGATTTTTAATCGCGATATGATCCTCTGCAGACAACACCATTGGATAATGGGTATTTCTCAAACGAAAAATAGCGTCATTAGCCTTGCCAAGTAGTTTAGTCAGTGCCTTGACCTTGAACTCGTTCTCATCCAATGTCTCAACTATTTCTACCAACCACATGGTGTTAGAACTGTCTCTTTGCGCGTGGGCATAGGACACTGCAATGGCCTGGTATTCTTTGATTCGGTTTGGATATTGGGGATCGTTCACCTCCACCAGCTTGGCTTCACAGTCCAAAGATATTTTGTTGCATTGGAGGAGGGTGTTTTTGAAATTTTTAAAGCGTAAAATGGACGTATCCCCTGAAACCGTTTCCACTGTCTGATAGCCATGCCGTCTACAGTGTCTCATGTGATACCGTAGTTTTATATCACTACGGAATCGAGACAGGCATGTTGGACAGTAGAAACATACCCCCCGCCCCTTTTACCCGTCCCCCGCCCGCTACTCATGGCGGTAAACGGAGTAAAATGGCCAATTTCATTCGGTTTACTAGGTGGTGTGTATAAAAACCAAATCCATTGTTTAACCAAATAAATTGAGGGGCCCCTTACGGGGAAAACCACCCCCTTCTTTTTAGAACGAACCCCATCTTCAAATTCAGTCTCATACTGAACCACAGTAACGCCGATATTTAAATGAGCATTAGCCCTTTCAAACATGTCAATGGATCTAAGCGTTACTGGGTATTTTCCTTCTAAGCAAGAAAAATCTACGATGGGGAAATCGGACCCGTCCTTCCCATGTACAGCCCAGTGATCTAAATTCTTCTTGGTAGCGTCACGTGCTAGAGGCTCGTATGCTGATATGAGGAAAGCATACATGAAACATTTTTGATCTGTTTCAAAACAAATCTTCTGGACACGTTGACAACCCTCTAGATCTGGATTATAATTTAAAATAGTAACCCTCTCAGACATAGCCCCCCCTCTTAAAATAAAATCTTTCTTAAATTTACAAATATTTACGCTTAAATTTTCAATAAATAAAACTACAGATCCACTCCCATTTTCTTTATAGTTCTCGAGATGCGCTATAATTTGTCCTACCCACTCGCTAAAAACACCCTCAAAATTTTCTAAATTTGTATAAATTACGCGCATCTCGGAATGTATTTAATGATAATAAACTTAACTTTTCCCTTCATTTAAATAAAATACCTTTAAAACAATAGAAAACTTAATTGAATCCCTACCTCCCCACAACTGAATTTGCTTCTCCAGAAGTGCACGAATTTTATCTACATAGGCATCCACAATTTCTAAATGGTCGAACACAAAACTTTCCCCAATCATTGTATCAAAGGGATCCAAAAAAACCGCAGTGACCACAACAATATTGTTTAGAATTGTCATAGATCATTGAAAGTCTGGAAAAGTTGTATCCCCCTCTTGTATATTACTCCCTCCCCAAAGTTGTTCAACAATATTTGGGCTATGCTCCACTTCAGTTGTTTGAAGTGGAAGTAGGTAATCAGTGGGAGGAGGGTTCCCTGTAAAATCCTCTAAAATTTGTAAAGTGTTTGGGCTCAAGTCCACCTCAGGAGCATTACCTTGCTCAACTGTGCTAGGTTCTACATTGAAATAATTACATAGAAACTCATCAATATTAAAAGGTATTTCACCAGAGTTAATGATACCATGCCAGTCATTGATAGTTGATGTTTCATTGTCGTGAAACTCCATTTCCCCTTCAATGAGTTCTTCCTCTTCTTCACCTGATGACGATGGTGAGTAAGGGGCCAATGCTCCAACCTATAAATGAAAAATAGCTTATTTTCAACGTGTTCAAATCATCCCTACTGTTTTTAAAATTTTGATTATTATTGCTTAAAACACGCTTAATAGCATTTGGTTAATTGAACTGAAAGTTTCAACTTAATATATTTACAATCTAAAACGTCGCTTTTACATAGAAGACGGCAATGTGTTCAAAAAAGAGATAGTCAAATATTTAAACTGCTAAAACTAAAATAATTAAGTGCTATTTTTTTAGTTTTTTTTTTTTTTTTTTTTTTTTTTTTTTTTTGCGGCGCTTTTAGGGCCCACAGCGCATCCTGCGGCACTTTCCGGACCGCCGTGCATCCTTGTGGCGCATCCCTGTGGCGCTTCTCGGGCCCGTAGCGCACCCCGCGGCACACCCCCGCAGCGCATCCCGCGGCTCTTCCCAGCCCCCCTTTACATAATGCCCGAATATTTTTCTCTAAGTCCATACAGGTTCAGTGAACTCATGAGTTTAATTATTGTGAGCCGTCGCGAGTGTTCCAATTTCCAAGACTGAACTTCAAAATGCCGAGAACCGTTAACTTGATTTCCCCTCGCTAAAATCTTTGGCATGATGTAAGGCTCAGTGCAAATTAGGACGCTGATATGTTACAGATTGAATAATATCTCTCTTAAAATTATGTAAAAAAAAAACATTCGCAGAGTTTCAAAGGTACCTAAAAATATTCGCTTATGAGATGGCGGCGAAGAGATAGTAACAGAGAAAATAGTAAAGATTAGAAAAATAGCATTTTGAGTTTCAAGGGCAGTGATTATTAATTGACTAGAAATTACATAAAAATATTCGCTTATGAGATATCGAAGCGATAGCAATAGAGAAAATAGCAAAGATTAGAAAAAAGAAGAGCGGTTTCTTTGCAAAAAAAATTACAATTAGATATGTAATAGTGGGGGGGGGTTAATATCTCGCTGCGATAAGTTTATATTGGGTTGAAAAACAGCGAAAAAGAAAAAACATTGGAAGAAATAGATAGAGAGGAAAAAATGCCTACATTTGCACAATCCGTCTGGGCTTGGGTGTCTGATGGATCTGACATGACATACTGGAGGGTAAGCTCCTGACCTGGGGTTTATGTGGCAGGTCTTAGAGGTCCAAGGAGAGCGGATATGCAAGCGATGTCATTACTTTCTTGGTCAGGTTGGGCTGCGACTTGTACAGGACCTGTGACTTGTGCAGTCGAGCCAAGGGCTGGCACAGATGGCTGCACTTGACGAGGTGACATTGAGGCTCGACTAAGAGGGGCTTGCATAGATGGAGTATCGATGTCGCTAGCTTGTATAGCGGGGTTCTCCACCCTCGTGGCCCACTGTCTTTTCGGTTTATGCCCAGACTGCATTGGGGTTGGCACTGATCGGGCGACCTCGTCATCTCTCGCTTTCTTTGATGGAGGTGGGGTACATTCTTCGCTATTTACGGTACCCATAGCTCTCTTTACAGCTGGAGGGGCTGCAAATTCTTCATAATATGCCTTAAAAAGAAGAGAAAAAATTAGTATCAAAATAATTTCCCCCTTTTTTTTACAGAATGAAAATTAGTATCATCATCCATATAAATTTGTTTAGAAAATTATTTATCTCATTTCAGTAAAGCAAAAGTAAAAATTTTATGAGAAATATATTAGGCTTAGAAATCAAACGTTTTTATTAGACAATCAGTTGTCTATAAGCATAGGATAGGAATTACTGTTTTTATTTTTACAATTTAGAAAAATATTAAATGTTCCAGTCTATAGACTTTAAATTAGATCGTTATCTCAGTGATCTAAAGGCCTAAATTTTGCAGACATAGGTTAAAATGATATACAATTTACACATAAGATAAGCTTCATGTAACTCTTAAAGACCCTTCTAGCCCTACACAGTTTGTTTTCATTTTACAATGATGGCGGTAGAATTGAAGGCAATGTCCCTCTCCCCCCCCCCTTTACATAATGTCCTAAATATATTGTTAGACCCTAATTTGAAAATAATCCATTTCACTTCTCCAAAATAGCGCTTTGCGTCTGCGCCTAATTATTGCAATTGCCTCAAAGTGTTTTAATTTTGGTGGAAGAATAGTTCCTTTTGACTTGACCGCCTCGTTCGTAAACACAAATGGAAAAGGGTGATAGCTAATTTTAACCTGGCGTAGAGCATTATGTCAAAACCAGAGCGGGTTAATAACAACAGTGATGGAAGTCAATGGTCGCTTTTAGCTAGGATATAGAACACTTAAAATTGCATAAATTTAACGAAAGAATAATTATTTCTTTTTGCGAGAATTTGGTTGTAAAAACAATGATGGGGGGGGTTAGGTTTTGAGGGTATAAGAACACCTTTTATGTTGTATATCGAGTATAAAGATTGTAGTGATGTTTGTATTGTATGGTGGGGGGGGGATTTACCTGAATATACTGGAGGGTGACCACGGAAAATAATTTTATTTTGAAAATAAAAAACAGGAATTTAACGAAAGGATAATTAATTCTATTTGCGAGAATTTGATTGTAAAAAAATGGGGGGGGGGAGGGTTAGGTTTTGAGGGTAAAAAGAATATATTTACGTTTTCCGTCGAGTATAAAGATTGTATAGTGATGTTTGTATTGTTTGGGGGGGGAGGGGGATTTACGTGAATATACTGGAGGGTGACCAAGGAAAATAAAAAAGAACAGGAATTTAACGAAAAGATAATTAATTCTATTTGCGAGAATTTGATTGTAAAACAATGGGGTGGGGTTAGGTTTTGAGGGTAAAAGAATATATTTTACGTTTTCCATAGAGTATAAAGATTGCAAGGTGGTTAGGTTTGAGGGGGGGTGGGGTACCTACCTGAAAATACTGGAGGGTGACCAATGAAAATAATTTTATTTTGAAAATAAAAAATGCACTTACATGGTAAATTGAAGTTGCCAAGGCTTCTAATTCATCAAATTTATCCATTGTTAAATCAACTATGTCAAAATACTTTCTGATAATTTAATCACATTGCATGTCCGTTATATACGAAATCTCAAGGTCAAATTGTTATGTAAGCAAGCCCTCTGATTGGCTGAGAAGGAAACACGTGATCTAACTGTTTCCTGGAAACTCATAACATTTACCTCGAGCAACAACAGCAAATACTATTTCTGGATCATAACATTCTTCCCTATCGAGCACTTGGCCAAAAACAACAACACCAAATACTCTTTCCTAGATCATAACATTCTTCCCTAGCCGGCACTTGGCCAAAACATCCCTGGAGAAAGAGGTCACTGACCCCATTAACCACATGTTCTCTCTAGGGACTCTATGCCCACATTTGGGGTGCAAAAAAGTTGTAGGTGGCAGCAGGGGTGAGCAACAGGAGATATTAGGGCATCTCTACTAATAATAACAAGGCCGATTAATTCCAGCATTAGACGTTAATCGTTCCAAAATACGAATTAAGGTAATTGAAATATCTATTACAATTACAGCAGCAATTTAGTAAAGCTATTGAAAACGGTTGACTTAATGAGGTTCTTTTGTCAGTCAAATCTATTTTAAACGAATAATTCAAGAATTAAAATCTAATTTGACCCTGAAAACTAATTTACAACGAAATTATTTATCTGTCTAAGGACTAATTGAATTATATTTATTTAGTAGCATTATAAGGTTGAAAGCCCGATAATAATCTCCGGGGGCATAATTCTTAAACCAGTTGAATATTTTAAATGAAATGGGCCGAGAATGTTTTTAGACGAGCTTGGAATTTGATGGATGCCAGAAACAATCATATGCTTAAATATTTGTATTAGATTATGCAGACAAGATTAAGAAACTGTTTTGATCAGAGGGTATCAGCATATTACAATTTTGTACAAAGGGCCACGCTGGTTTCTTTGAAGAAGCAAACACGCCAGTCAGGAGGAAAAATAATTATTTTCTTATACATTGAATAAGAATAAGAATAAGAAACACAAGAATAAGAACTGTTCTTGTGTTTATGATATTAGCTGTCAGTGCGTTTTATTCTACTCCAATTATTTTACTATATGATGGGTGTCTCAAGATATCTCTCCGTCTCTGATTTTAGTATTAATTGTTAGCTTGAGGATTGGAGTTTTACCAGCTTTGGGCAGATCGTCCGATTCCAGTTGTTGAAATTCAACCGTAAGCTAATGTGTTCCCTCTTTCCTAGGTCTTCCAAAACATACTTGGTCCTATTCGTATTCAGAAACAGAGACTCTGTATCCCCATAGTAAACTTGAACCTCCCTCTCCCGTGGCCATTGCACCTTGCACACATTGTAAAAGAATGACAACATGAGTTTTTTTGAAATTTCTAGTACTGAACTACCGCCTGCTATATTCTTGTTCAGTACCACATTTTGCTTTTTCCTGTGTAGAAGAACCATGCCAGCCTCTATGCTCGTGAATGATGTAAAATTGGGATCGGCAATAATTCGTGCACACTCTAGAGGGTCAGTCACGACGTCGCAGCGAGATCTGTTACGTACGCTTTCACAAATTTTGCCAAACGCTGAATTTAGAATGAGCTTGTACAATTCCTTCTCTACCTTCGAGCGTTTATCGACAAAAGTATCGATAAACGTTTTCAAGTATGGTCGCTGATTGAACTGCAGGACCCTATGTATTTTGGTGATCTTGACACCATTGTTCACCATCCAGTGCAAAAGCACATGATGAACAACAATATTCTCTTTAGGGTCCAAATCAGCAATGATTTTTTTTGAGGGGGTCCAATGCATCCCCATATCCTCAACCAATGATCGATTGTAGGGGCTCAGCGAGTCCCTGGTCACTGGTCGATTGTACAGGAAAAAACAAAATCTTTGACTGAGTCGTGAAGTGCCAGCGGAATGTGACCATCAATTTAAAAGAACCATCCCTGTGGCCCGTTGTCCTCGACGGTGTTAATGTCGGGGAACTCACAAGGATTCTCAAGCCTTTGATAGTTCCCACACGGCAAAGAGTAGTGGGACATTGCCGAGGGGTATAACGAGTTCATGTCCAAGAACACTGCATTTGACTTTACACCGGTGTTTTGTCCGCTCGGATCGGTTGATAAGACGCGGTCCCCGTGAAAAACATACCCTCCCCTCATTGAACGCTCTACAAAAAGGTGTTGATCTACATCTGTGATTAGGCCTATTTCCTCCCTACTAATTTTTAAAATGAAATCCATCACTAAATGGGGTGTGGAAAAATAGTAGCCTATATCTAACCCGAACTCTCAATAGATCTGGTCTGTATTCTTACAGACTATATCCAACAGAGTTAAAACGTCACTGGCCAAGTACAGTCTACAATAATCCCACCCATTTTTACAATCCCCCTTAGCCCACACCTTCTTGGCAAACTCATATTCCTCGGCTGTGCATTCACTGTTGGTCAGTGAATTGTGAAAAGCTTCAATTAGAGGTAGTTTCACCTCGCTTAAGCGAGCGCCAGAACACTAATAATCATATGGGGATACATAATTGTATGTTAATAGTTTGTAAATTTCACTGACTAAAAATTACTGTTTAAACAATGGAAAGCTATCAAAATCGTCACTTTTCTCCGATAGATTCAATTGGATGAAACTCCTGGGAAAAAAACTAAAAGACTCCAAAAACCTGATTCTACTACAGCACGTATGTCAATTATCAACTACCTGCCATTTCAGTTCGAGAAGCAACAGCTTCTCGGCCGATTTGGGATTAATGTTATAGGTAAATGACTTATTTACCCATGGACTGTCTACTCCCCCTCCCTTCCTATGCATACGTGCCAGTGCCGGTAAAATAAATTTTAAATCATAATTTGAGTTGTGAATAAAAACAGGGATGAAAAACTGCTGGCTCACAGTTAAGTTACGTGATTGATGCGCTACCCCACTAAACTTCCTGCCCCCAGAAGCTCTTTCCTGCCCCACGTGCTTCTGTTCTCTGACTTTCCCCCTCCCACCGCCTCTTTTCCCTTTAGTCCCCTTATCCACCTCTACAAACTCCCCCATACAAACCTGACATATTTTTTGATTTTTAATCGCGAGACGATCCTCCGCAGACAACACCATTGGATAATGTGTATTTCTCAAACGAGAAATAGTGTCCTTAGCCGTTCCAATTAGTTTAGTCAATGCCTTGACCAAGCAATCGCTCTCATCCAATGTCTAAACTATTTCTAACAATCGCATGGTGTTAGAACTGTCTCATTGCGCATGAGCATAGGACACTGCAATGGCCTGGTATTCTTTGATTCGGTTTGGAAATTGGGGATCATTCACCTCCACCAGCTTGGCTTCACAGTCCAAAGATATTTTGTTGCATTGGAGAAGGGTGTTTTTGAAATTTTTGATGCGTAGAATGGACCTATCCCCTGAAACCGTTTCCACTGTCTGATAGCCATGCCGTCTACAGTGTCTCATGTGATCCTGTAGTTTCATATCACTACGAAATCTATACAGGCATGTGGGACAGTAGAAACATACCCCCCACCCCTTTGTAACCGCCCCCCGCCCGCGACTCATGGCAGGGATCGGGGTAAAATGTCCCATTTCATTAGGTTTATAAGGTGGTGTGTATAAAAACCAAATCCATTGTCTGACAAAATAAACTGACGGGCCCCTCAAGGGGAAAACCACCCCCTTCTTTTTAGAACGAACCCCATCTTCAAATTCAGTCTCATACTGTACCACAGTAACGCCGATATTTAAATGAGCATTAGCCCTTTCAAAAATGTCAATGGATCTAAGCGTCACTGGGTATCTTTCCTCTAGAGACGAAAAATCTACAATTGAAAAATCAGACCAGTCCTTCTCATACACAGCCCAGTGATCTAAATTTTTCTTGATTGCGTAACGTGCTAAAGGCTCGAATGCTGATATGAGGAAAGCATACTTGAAACATTTTTTATCTGTTTCAAAACCAATCTTCTGGACACCTTGAAAGCCCACTAGATCTCGATTATAATTTAAAATAGTATCCCTCTCAGACCTAGCCCCCCCTCTTAAAATAAAATCTTTCTTAAATTTACAAATATTTACACTTAAATTTTCAATAAATAAAACTACAGATCCACTCCCATTTTCTTTATAGTTCTCGAGATGCGCTATAATTTGTCCTACCCACTCGCTAAAAACACCCTCAAAATTTTCTAAATTTTTATAAATTACGCGCATCTCGGAATGTATTTAATGATAATAAACTTAACTTTTCCCTTCATTTAAATAGAATACCTTTAAAACAATAGAAACCTTAATTGAATCCCTACCTCCCCACAACTGAATTTGCTTCTCCAGTAGTGCACGAATTTTATCTACATATGCATGCACAATTTCTAAAGGATCGAAAGCAAAATTTCCCCCCATAAGTGTATTAAATGGATCCCCAAACATCGCAGTCAAAACAAATATATTATTTAGAATTGTATTGGATAATTGAAAGTCTGGAAAAGTTGTACCCCCTCTTGTATATCACCCCCTCCCCCAAGTTGTTCAACAATATTTGGGCTGTGCTCCACTTCAGTTGTTTGAAGTGGAAGTAGGTAATCAGTGGGAGGAGGGTTCCCTGTAAAATCCTCTAAAATTTGTAAAGTGTTTGGGCTCAAGTCCACCTCAGGAGCATTACCTTGCTCAACTGTGCTAGGTTCTACATTGAAATAATTACATAGAAACTCATCAATATTAAAAGGTATTTCACCAGAGTTAATGATACCATGCCAGTCATTGATAGTTGATGTTTCATTGTCGTGAAACTCCTTTGCCCCTTCAATGAGTTCTTCCTCTTCTTCACCTGATGACGATGGTGAGTAAGGGGCCAATGCTCCAACCTATAAATGAAAAATAGCTTATTTTCAAAGTGTTCAAATCAGCCCTACTGTTTTTTAAATTTGGATTATTATTGCTTAAAACATGCTTAATAGCATTTGGGTAATTGAACTGAAAGTTCCAAAATATCAAACTTAAGATATTTACAATCTAAAACAACGCTTTACATAGAAGGCGGCAATTTGTTCAAAAAAGAGATAGTCAAATATTTAAACTACTAAAACTAAAATAATTACGTGCTATTTTTTTTTTTTTTTCTCCTTGTTTTTTTTTTTTTTTTTTTTTTTGCGGCGCTTTTTGGGCCCGCAGCACATCCCGTGGCGCTTTCCTGGCCTGTGGCGCATCCTTGTGGCGCATCTCTGTGACACTTCTCGGTCCCGCAACGCATCCTGTGGCGCATCCCCGCGGCGCTTCCCGCGGCTCCCAGCCCCGTTTACATAATGCTCGTCAAAAGTTGAAATATTTTTTTCTAATTCCATACAGATTCAGTGAACTCAAGAGTTTGAATATTGTGATCCGTCGCGAGTGTTCCAATTTCCAAGATTGAACTTCAAAATGCCGAGCGTTAACTTGATTTCCCCTCGCTAAAATCTTTGGCACGATGTAAGGCTCAGTGCAAATTAGGACGCTGATATGTTACAGATGGAATAATCTCTCTCTTAAAACTATGTGAAAAAAAAGCATTCGCAGAGTTTCAAAGGTACCTAAAAATATTCGCTTATGAGATGGCGGCGAAGAGATAGCAACAGAGAAAATAGTAAAGATTAGAAAAATAGCATTTTGAGTTTCAAGGGCAGTTATTATTAATTGACTAGAAATTACATAAAAATATTCACTTATGAGATATCGAAGCTATGGCAACAGATAAAATAGTAAAGATTAGAAAAAAGAGGAGCGGTTTCTTTGCAAAAAAATTACAATTAGATATGTAATAGTGGGGGTGACGGGTTTATATCTCGCTGCGATAAGTTTATATTGGGTTGAAAAATAGGGAAAAAGAAAAACATTGGAAGAAGTAGATAGGTAGGAAAAAAATGCTCACATTTGCATAATCCGTCTGGGCTTGGGTGTCGGATGGATCTGACATGACATGCTGGAGGGTAACCTCCTGACCTAGCGTTGATGGGTCAGCTATTAGAGGTCCAAGGAGAGCGGATGTGCAAGCAATGTCATTAATTTCTTGCGCAGGTTGCTGCGACTTGTACAGGACCTGTGACTTGTGCAGTCGAGCCAAGGGCTGGCACAGATGGCTGCACTTGACGAGGTGGCATTGAGGCTCGATTAAGAGGGGCTTGCATAGATGGAGTATCGATGTCGCTAGCTTGTATAGCGGGGTTCTCCACCCTCGTGGCCCACTGTCTTTTCGGTTTATGCCCAGACTGCATTGGGGTTGGCACTGATCGGGCGGCCTCGTCATCTTTCGCTTTCTTTGATGGATGTGGGGTACATTCTTTACTATTTCCTTTACCTCTAGCTCTCTTTATAGCTGGAGGGGCAGCAAATTCCTCATAATTTGCTTTAAAAAGAAGAGAAAAAAATTAGTATCAAAATTATTTCCCCCCTTTTTTTTACAGAATGAAAATTAGTACCCTCATCCATATAATTTTGTTTAGAAAAGCATTTATCTCTTTTCAGTAAAGCAAAAAACGTAAAAATTTCGCGAGAAATATATTAGGCTTAGAAATTAAACGTTTTTTTTAGACAATCAGTAGTCTATAGCCATAGGATAGGAATTATTGTTTCTATTTTTACCATTTAGAAAAATATTAAATGTTCCAGTCTATAGGCTTTAAAGTAGATCGTTAACCCAGCGGCCTATAGACCTAAATTTGCAAACATAGGTTAAAATTCTATTCAATTTACACATAATATAAGCTTCATGCAACTCTTAAAGACCCTGCTAGCCCTGCACAGTTTGTTTTCATTTTACACTGATGGCGGTAGAATTGAAGGCAATGTCCCTCTCCCCCCCCCCTTTACATAATGTCCTAAATATATTGTTAGACCCTAATTTGAAAATAATCCATTTCACTTCTCCAAAATAGCGCTGTGCGTCTGCGCCTAATTATTGCAATTGCCTCAAAGTGTTTTAATTTTGGTGGAAAAACAGTTCCTTTTGACTTGACCGCCTCGTTCGTAAACACAAATGGAAAAGGGTGATAGCTAATTTTAATCTGGAGTAGAGCAGTATGTCAAAACCAGAGCGGGTTAATAACAACAGTGATGGAAGTCAGTGGTTGCTTTTAGCTAGGATATAGAACACTTTAAATTGCATAAATTTAACTAATTGATAATTATTTCTTTTTGCGAGAATTTGGTTGTAAAAACAATGATGGAGGGGGGTTAGGTTTTGAGGGTATAAGAACACCTTTTATGTTTTCTATCGAGTATAAAGATTGTAGTGATGTTTGTATTGTATGGTGGGGGGGGGGGGATTTACCTGAATATACTGGAGGGTGACCACGGAAAAAAATTTTATTTTGAAAATAAAAAACAGGAATTTAACGAAAGGATAATTAATTCTATTTGCGAGAATTTGATTGTAAAAAAATGGGGGGGGGGGGGTTAGGTTTTGAGGGTAAAAAGAATATATTTACGTTTTTCGTCGAGTATAAAGATTGTATAGTGATGTTTGTATTGTTTGGGGGGGGAGGGGGATTTACGTGACTATACTGGAGGGTGACCAAGGAAAATAAAAAAAACAGGAATTTAACGAAAAGATAATTAATTCTATTTGCGAGAATTTGATTGTAAAACAATGGGGTGGGGTTAGGTTTTAAGGGTAAAAGAATATATTTTACGTTTTCCATCGAGTATAAAGATTGCAAGGTGGTTAGGTTTGAGGGGGGGGGGGGTACTTACCTAAATAAATTGGAGGGTGACCAAGGAAAATAATTTTATTTTGAAAATAAAAAATGCACTTACATGGTAAATTGAGGTTGCCAAGGCTTCTAATTCATCAAATTTATCCATTGTTAAATCAACTATGTCAAAATACTTTCTGATAATTTAATCACATTGCATGTCCGTTATATACGAAATCTCAAGGTCAAATTATTATGTAAGCAAGCCCTCTGATTGGCTGAGAAGGAAACACGTGATCTAACTGTTTCCTGGAAACTCATAACATTTGCCTCGAGCAACAACAACAAATACTATTTCTGGATCATAACATTCTTCCCTAGCGGGCACTTGGCCAAAAACAACAAATACAAATACTTTTTCCTAGATCATAACATTCTTCCCTAGCCAGCACTTGGCCAAAACACCCCTGGAGAAAGAGGTCATTGACCCCATTAACCACATGTTCTCTCTAGGGACTCTATGGCCATAGTTGGTGTGCAAACAAGTTGTAGGTGGCAGCAGGGGTGGGCAACAGGAGATATTAGGGCATCTCTACTAATAATAACAAGGCCGATTAAATCCAGCATTAGACGTTAATCGTTCCAAAATACGAATTAAGGTAATTGAAATATCTATTACAATTACAGCAGCAATTTAGTAAAGCTATTGAAAACGGTTGACTTAATGAGGTTCTTTTGTCAGTCAAATCTATTTTAAACGAATAATTCAAGAATTAAAATCTAATTCGACCCTGAAAACTAATTTACAACGAAATTATTTATCTGTCTAAGGACTAATTGAATTATATTTATTTAGTAGCATTATAAGGTTGAAAGCCCGATAAGCATACTGGGACACGAACATTCAAAAGCCTCACTTTTTAAAGATATCCTGAGACACCCATCATATAGTAAAATAATTGGAGTAGAATAAAACGCACTGACAGCTAATATCATAAACACAAGAACAGTTCTTATTCTTGTGTTCAATTATGTTGACGTATTATAAGACTACTTTGCGTATGAATGGCTTGATTGCAATGTATAAGAAAATAATTATTTTTCCTCCTGACTGGCGTGTTTGCTTCTTCAAAGAAACCAGCGTGGCCCTTTGTACAAAATTATAATATGCTGATACCCTCTGATCAAAACAGTTTCTTAATCTTGTCTGCATAATCTAATACAAATATTTAAGCATATGATTGTTTCTGGCATCCATCAAATTCCAAGCTCGTCTAAAAACGTTCCCGGCCCATTTCATTTAAAATATTCAACTGGTTTAAGAATTATGCCCCCGGAGATACAATGCTTCAATAGCCCTGGGGTGAGAAATGTAAATTATGGAACTTGTCCGTTTTTTAAATTTAGGGTTTATCATATAGAAAGGGTGAAATGGAGGTGAAAAGAAAGAATGAAATAGAAAAGGTATATTGAGGTGAAATTTTGACGAAAGTTGTGGGGTATATTGACCTAGATCAAAGGACACTATCTGTATCCAGGTTATCAAAAAGGTGTATCGGCAATATCTTATGAACAGGTAAATGTATTAACTTGATACATTCTGGGCCCCTTATACTGCTGTTGTTACTGTTAATGCATATGTCACTGCTTGCCACTGAGCTAAAACTACTTGTACCAGCGATGACTTGCAATTATGACTATTTGTGACTCCAACTGCGACTACTTACGACTGTGTCTGCATTTACCGCCCCTGTGACTGCATTTTCTTGCAACTGTGACAATTTTTTATTTGCGTCTACTTTAAGGAAATGCTGGGAAGAATATTGAACGAAATCAAACCACACAGTGCACAATCTGGCTGTCAAAAAGGTTTATCAGCAAAATCTCATTGGCGGCTGATGATTGCAACTTGAAACTTTCCGGGTATCTTAACATTGATATTCGAAAACGATTGGACGGCAGCCAGTAACCTCCTTCATTTGGCGTATTTACATGCCTGCTCCACAACACTGCTCAATATTTTAAAAAAATATTTTTTTAAAACAGTCAAAAAGCCTAATAGCTATGGCTCGAGAGATGTCAAGCCTCTCACAGCCCCCGGGGCAAGGGTTGTATTCGGAAAGTAAGAATGTTTGATCTTGTGTGTGTCCGAAAAGGCTAAAGGTGTTAAGGTTAAACTTTAGGGAATTTTGAGGGGGCTGCTGAATCAAATCAAAAGACACTTTGTGCATGCACTTTATCAAAAAGGCTTATGTGCAATATTTTTCGAACGGCTAAGGGTATTAACTAAAAACTTTCAGAACCACTACTAATAGCCTACTATTGTGGCTGCAACTACAACTGGTTGCGGCTGCAACTGTGACTGTGACTACTTACTAATATTACTGCTTTTGCTTACGACTACTCTCAGAAAGTGTTGTGGGGGATGTCTAAGAAAATCGAAACCCACTATGTGCATGCTGGTTCTCAAAAGAACCCATAACCAGTATTTCAGGAGCACAATACTCAGCCCCGCTTCAATACTGATAAAAATTCTGAGATAGCCCCTTTTTTCAAAATAGTCACAAGGTCTAATAATTCTGTTCCTGGGGATGGCATACCCCTCACAGTCCTGAGGGAAAGAATTGCAAATTATGCAATCTTCCCATTATTTACTTGCAGGATTTATCATTGGGAAAAAAGAGGATGTTTTATCCTGGGTGGGTCAGAAAGGACTAAAAGTAATAAGGTAAAACTTCATATAATGCTGAAGGGATGTTAAATTAAGTCATAAGACTATGTATATCCAGATAATAGAAAGGACATGTTCGAGATATCATTGAAGTGCCTAATAAAAGTGCCTTCTAACTTTTAGGACAACAATTACTACTTTTACTGTGGCTGCGACTGTGACCAATTGTGACAGCGACTATGACTACGTAAATAAGCTTGCAAGTGTGACAGCTTGCGACTTCGACTACGAATACTTGTGACTGGGACTGCGACAATTCGTGACTGCGACTACTTGCGACTGCAATTACAACTGCTTTTGACTGTGACTACTTTCGACCACCGCCGTGAATACTGGTAATTTCAACTACTTATAATTTTGACTACTTGTGACCGTAACTACTTGTGACTCTGAATAAGGCTACGTGCGATTGTGACTATAGCTATTTGCCATTTTGACTACTCATGACTATGATTATTTGCAACTGCAACAACTTGCAACCACGACTAATTGTGACAAGCACAACTTGTGACTACCTAAAACTAAAAATACTTGTGGTTGTGGCTACTTGCGACTTTGAAAACATTTAACTATGACCGCAACTTCTTGAGACTGGGAATATGAAGGCATATTGACTACTCCTTTCAACTATTACTGCTTGCAACTGCGAGTAAGACTACTTGCGAATACGAGTGTGACAAATAGTTTTTTTGAATATGGCGACTGGTGACTACAATTGCTACTATGACCACAAATACAACAACAATAACTACTACTACTTATACTATTACTGCTACCACACTACTACTACGATTGTGACTGAAAACACTACTGCTATTTCTACTACTACAAACTAGAATTATTGGACTAAATCAAAAGGGTTTAGCTGCATCCAGCTTGTCAAAATGGCTTCGTGCATTCAGGTTGCCAATTGGGCTTATTCCTAATATCTTACAAATATAAGGCTATTAAGTTAAAAATTTCCAGGAATGTTGTGGGGCATTTTGCAATAAATCAAAAGGCAACAAGTTGTGCATCGAAGTTATCTTATGTTGACGTATTACCTTAGCAATGGTCATGTGTATTGAGTTGAAAATTTGAGAAAATGCTAAGAGGGATGTTAAACAAAATCTAAAGACACTATATGGATCCAATTTTTATTTGTTTATGAGCATTTAGGAAAAGACATCAAGTTGAAACATTCAGAGAATGTTGAAAGTAATGTTGAACCTTAAGACTCTGTGTCCCTTCCAGTTATCTTTGGGTGTAGCTGTAATATCTCATGAATTGCTATGAATATTGAGTTAAAACTTTCAGGATTAAATCAAAAGACACCATATGCATCTTGGTTGTTAAAATGGGATGTTTGCAGTATCTCACGATAGTTAGGGATATCAAGTTGAGACTTTCATAGAAAATTGGGGGGGGGGGGGATGCCGAATGTGATCAAAATACATTAGCGTACATCCAGATTGTAAAATGGGCGTATAAGCAAAACAAACAAAACTATCATGAACCTACGTCAGATTCTGAACCCCTTGAAAATATTACTTTATGGTAATCTTTTAAAAAATCTAGTCTTTCTGTCCGGAATTGCATCTCGTTCCTGTTGATCCGATCTCTGAACTCTTAAAACTGAAAGTTACTCGTCTCCAAAGCCAGAACATAAAATGAAAAACAGTTTTCCTGAAAATTTTTACCAGACTCTGTGGCCCATTCATTGCTTTTATACCAAAAATCACCGACGCTGTTATTGATTGAAAATAAAACTAGAAACAATGCTTTTAAAAGTCAAAACAAACGTAGAAATAAAGGAGAAGAAGTGAATTTTGGCATGTAGCCTATCTTGAATACAAGAACATATTTTATGTTAGGATATTTAAAATCTTACAGTTTTCTTGAAACGCAAAGTGTTAATACGACTTGAGGGTGGTTTAACGGAAGTTGAGGTAAATTTCTACCAAATCATATTATTGAGTTAGGAATAAAGTGAATACACCATTCGATGCCTATTTTTATGCTGATTACTAATATAACAATCATCTCTATCGGAAATGAATTTCAGCCCCCCCCCTATATATGCCAATTCAGGATTAGGTTAGGTTAGGTCGAGTGGTATATTCACTTTATGCGTAAGTCAATAATATGATTCGGTAGAAATTTAGCAGGTTTTTTCCAGGTTTTATCATAGACATTAAATCTCATACAGGCTTTTATCAAGGACAATAAATCTCGTCCCGTATGTAAAAAA
Source organism: Artemia sp. Qi Xiang Cuo (assembly GCF_049724085.1). Taxonomy (NCBI): domain Eukaryota; kingdom Metazoa; phylum Arthropoda; class Branchiopoda; order Anostraca; family Artemiidae; genus Artemia; species Artemia sp. Qi Xiang Cuo. The sequence goes on along the minus strand of NC_142798.1, from coordinate 9,299,104 downwards.
AAACTATATCTAACTAACTGATGGATTTTTGATATGAAAATTATGGATATAATAAGAAATAGTAAGTGATCCTGTTTATTAAATTTAAAGAATACCCCTCAGTCAATTTAAGCAGACTATACCATTCCATTGAGCTTTTTTAATCCTAGTGTTATCGACCTTTTTAGGATATATGAATCGAGTGGGAGCTCACAGAAAGTGAGGAGCTTCTTTTGAATAAAGCCGAGATTGAAAGTATAGATGATGATGACGACGTGCTAGAAGTTCATAATGCAGATGATGGACTATCATATACACCTGAGGACTTGGTACGGTGGGGACCTTCGGGCTGAGCCTGTATAGAGGACGATGAGCGGTTGGCTGTTAGTTTACCCTTAAGAATACGAGAGGATTTATTTGATGAGATGCCCCCTTTTATAGATATAATGGTAATTGAAGAAGAAGGGGTTCAATTACTTGAAGCCGAGATTGAATGTATAAGTAGTAACTATCTATTGAATTCTATAGAAGCTATACACCTTTGCAAAGAGAGTGAGTATCCCCTCGCAATGTCGTCTGGATTCTATAGAAGCTATAGCAATTTGAAATATCATATGGAATTTGCTTGAAGCTATATACTTTGCGTACGCCCCCCGTACCAAACAGGTTTTTCTGATAGTCCTATTCTACAGGTCATTACACCTTTGCCAAGAGGAACGAGTATAACTTGATTGGTGATTAGGATTTGAATAAAAGGAATTGTTTTCTTTACAATTCATATTAGTAAGACAATTTAATTCAAAGATAATAGTTTTTTTTATTTGCAAGGTTATTAGTGTAGAAAAAAAAAATGAGTGGTGCATTTACACTATTGGAGATTAATGATGGAAACGACAGCAGCAGCAGCAATGATAAACGAGTAGCCAATGTGGCTGTGGAAATAACTGCTGGTTGTATAATACGTCTTTAATGTGACACTATGTATGCTAGATACGCGATATCATTAAGCAAATTTAAGCAGGAGGAGCTGTAGTTTTTTTCTGGAAAAGTAAATATTCTCAATATGAATAAACTTCGATCAGCATTAGATGTTCTATCGAAATCTATTGATGAGAACAAAATGCAGCAGTGAATATTATTATTGTAATTATGATCAATAAAACTGTTCCTAAATCAATGGTTTTTTTTTTTCTTTAGTAGAAAAAAGAAATTCTGTTTAGTCTGAAGTGTATCATTAGATATTTATAACTAAAAAAAAAAAATGGATAGATTTGAGTAATATCGAATAATGAGGAATTTATTTATTATGTACGAATATTTAATTCTATACGATGATTTTATCGAGTTTTATATTCAAATGAATATATTTTCTAGAAGAATGATTGTCGATATAATGAAAACTGATTCTCCATCATTAGACTATTGTATGAAGCTTCTACATCGTGGTCCAAATGCCTTTACACAATTTATTGATATATTGATCACGACACGACAAAAATATATTGTGGATATGCTTTTAAACATTAGTTTAGACATTTAGGACTTTTTTTCATAAGAAATATGGTGCTCAAGGATGATTTACTCTTCTCTCTCTCTCTCAGACAATTTTTTTTTGTTGTTAGCTCAGTTTCCTTGTGGTAGTGAGAGTCTCAACACATGAAAAAATGTTCCATACATTTCCGTTATGTATGTACTCACTGGGCAGCTGGTCATGTGAGAATTGCACAATGATTGAGGAGTATGATGAAAAGTGTAGATTATGCAACCCGTGTAAATTGCATAGAGGATATGCTGTGCAAATTAAAGGTTGTACTTCCTGTCTTGAAGAGGTGTGTGACTCGCATCCTAGAGGTCACCTATGCTCCAATTGTCATTATGATAAATGTAAGCAGTGGGAGAATACATATCCCGGTATGATTGGAAAGAATCCTAACCGTGAGTTTAGTTTATTGGTACGAGATTGGTATCGTCGTGGTTTTAGATTGTTCTGGGAGGAGGAACCAGGTCAACGATTCAACTGTAGGAACAACAAAAGAATATGTTTTCTACGTCATCGTTGTGAAGACACTGGGTGTTATGATTATAAACCCACTGATTTTTATTTGGCTGTGACGGAATGTGATTCGACACTTGAGGACGCTGTTTGTGAAATTGCTTCAAATAAGCACATTGAAACATGTGAATTCTATAGAATGAATGAGAAGAGTATCATTGACTATGCAAAGAGATATGACAAGAGTGAAGTCACACTCTACTGTAGAAAATGTGACCCTGACATTGCACTACATCAGGATCAGTACACTGTGAATTCAGATAATCTACCTGCACTAGTTGTTATCGACAAATACCTAGTAGTGGATGAAATCTAAAGAGTAGAAAAGTCGTTTTATCATGTATATAATTTTTTTTTTATTAATAAACAATTTAACATACATCTTTAGAACATTTTATTCTTAGGGCACTAAAATCAATATTAAATACACTTGTAAGTATATTCTCCACTAGAAAGTCGTTCAATCGAAGTGAATCAACGTAGATGATGAGAAACTGCTTGTAGGTGTAGCCACGGCATCTGAACATGAAAAAGAGTAGTGCATGAAAGCCACATGTCTTAGTCATTAAATCCTGTACTCTTCGTTGATTTTGAATAATGGTTTTCCCCCTGCTTTCAATAAATTTGCTGATGTATGGAGCGTAGAATTTATACGATAGGCCAAGAGGATCAAACAATTCAATATTCTTCGCTGTTTGAAAGATGCATAGCCAATGACCGGTCTTCAAAGTCGATGGACTGCTATTAACAATGATTAGGGTGTTGTTAACACTTGGAATTTTTTCAATGAAGTCCGAGGGTATTCAATAGGACTTGTACTGGGACATGTATGGATCCATACTAAATACGTTGATTATTTAATTTGTGTTCATGGTGCTAGGTCTAGTAGAACACTGTCGTCGGGCGTGATTTCCCAATAGGTTTCATACTGATTCAATAATACTAGTGTGATACTCTCAGTCAGAACATTGGCAAATGTACACTCTAAACGTACATTCCCTGTTCGTACTTTGGTCATATCCTGTGTGCCTGACAAGTCCATAACAATAAACCAATGATTTTTTGAAAACATTTAAACATTTAGTAAATTTTCAAAAAGTTTAGAGTAATGATATAGTGAGTGCACGGTAAACTTGCACAGAGTTCTATAGGATTTTTTTTCTAATGATAGAGTGTACATTGGTATACCATTCACTTTGCACACAAGGCTAGATAGACCGAAAAAATTAAAATCATGGGGGGATTCAGTCCAGGATCCAACGGCACTGCCACTCTTCACAAAGGCCAATGCCAATTTTGAAGGGATTTCTCCATTGATAAATGATGAATCGCTGTAACTACGAGAGCCGGTGGCAATGTGACGTTGATTGGCGATTGTATGGGGGACAAGAAGTTTAATGTTGTTACCATTGGTTCTTAGCTTTTCCACTGCCAATGCAACAGAGCTCATAACCTGTTGTTTTCGGACGTGGAGAATTGCCAATGTGATAATGACATTTGCATCGGGTGCTGCAGGAAGTGTTTTTCTCAAAATGAAATTTGATGGTGCCATCTTCAACTTTATAACAATCTTGACATTGGGGGTAGCCATTGGGATATATTGAATATATCATGATTTAATATTCCAACTAGATGATACTAATTGGTCACTGCAGTATTCAACTCAACGTCAGTATCAACACCTGATCGATATTCATAGCCTAATGAATGTCCTCTCAACTCCTTGTAAGCCTTTGGCGTCATCATCATAGATTGTATGTATCTTGCATAGTTGGATAAATTATTGCTAGTGCTCCCCACTGTTCCATTAATAAATACATTAATTTGCTTGAATTGGTTGTGTAGAATACAGTTTCATATAAGATACCATTGCCGGCATGTGGAGTTTTATTATCAGACTTTTTCTTCATCACAACATTTAAATCAATAAATGTTGACGACAAATCAATGAAATAGTCTTCATTGGAAAATATCTGAAAGTGTATATTCTCCGAGAGGGCTTGTTGGGGGTAAAATTGTTCATAGTAGCGATACTTGACGCTAACATCAACATTTTCAGCATTGAATAGATTCAATGAGGAGCTAATCGATGGGTAGGCTTACTTGTAGGCGAGATAAGTCATCTCAAGAGAAGAAATCCCTCTTTGATGTAATAGTATTTTTCTTTTTCTTCTTCTGCTGCTTATTAGCCCTTGTTTTATTTCTCAAAGTCCTTGTTGATTTCCTTTGCTTCCTGCCTGGGTAGAGACTGATGAGTGAATGACGCGAACGCATCCTTTTCAACCCCTCCACATTTAGTTGAGATTTTTATTGTTCACCAACAGCTTTTGATGAATATCTAATATTTTCATTAACAATCTCCTTAAAATACTTGACCGACCCCCAGTCCTGTAGTGTGTAGGCAGCAAAATTTGATGCAGCAGGTACAAGATATTTTCTGGCAAGGGGTAGTGCAGAACGAAATAGCCTAGCAAACCAGCTACCAAGACCATAGCCAGACAGTGTATTACGGCCCTTGTAGTAGTCCAATCCATTGCCTATTTGACGTGGACTCAAAGCACCGAGATAACAGTCAATATCGGGACAGACAAATGGAATTCTTCTATTGTTCATTTTTTAGGTGAATGTACCGTCGTTGTTGACAATGGGTCGAAAATGACATGTAATCACTGCTAAGCCTTTTGTTATTGCTAGAGGATCACCCAATTCACTTCTTAGTGTTAACTGACAGAGTTCCAAATATGAAGTTTTTACAGGAACATACTGAAGATGCTTTATATTATAGTGATGAACAAGTTCGTGAGTTGTTATTCGTTCAAGAACACGTAGGAGGGGGACATTTGAATTACCGACTCTCGATGTTTCCACAAAAAATGCATAGAGAAATATGCAAGAGTCCGAGGCAAAACCAGGTGGATAATCAGCAAAAAGAACTTGATCCATCCCGTAAACGGTGCCAGCATTTTTCCCATGGATCATATTCTGTTTAAAGCCAAGAACATCTCTCAAGTTGTCATTGAGAATAATTGTTTCAGTGTCAACAGGTGAGCTAATGTAAATCCTATCATGTTCTAATTAATAATTAAAATGGAATGTACCATTCCGACGATATGAGATTTTTCTATTGATTGTACGACACAAATCCCCCATATTATCATATTCAATATATTTCAATCCGACATGTGGATAGTCACGAGATTTAAGTGCTTCAACCCATTCATAGTCGGCATAGCCCAATCCGTTCATAGTCCAATCAAATTGTATAACTTTTATATCATACACACGATCCTTCCTCAGGATGTCATAGGTATTTTTGAGAATACAGTCGACAATATCCACTTCATATGCGCCGTGAAATTTGATGTCGGTTGAGAGTTTAGTCCCAAAATCACTTGTCGTATTCAATTCATTGTAGAACGGATAGGAAACTTTGGACATGAATGTTAAATAGAAATCATTGGGTATTGTCAATATCTTCAACACAAATCCAAGAATCAAAATCAGAGTTGTATCCTAGCCACCGAACAATTAACTGTTTTTTACCCTCACGAGTACGTGTCTTTAATATCTTTTCAATTTGATAGATTTCACTAGAATTTTTAACTTTTCGCAATTCATAGTCATAAAAGCCTCCGAGAATCTCTTAATTTTTGGTATCACGCAGGCAATAAGTTATGGGTTTAGTGTCTAGGATTTTTGCCACTTTAAAAAGTTCAGTGGACCACCAGTAATTGCCCTTTTCAAAAACATTAGTTGTTCTATTAATTCAAACAGTATCACCAACATTGAATTTATTTTTTTTCTTCTTGACTTTTGATTCATTGGAATATTGTTTAAGAAAGGTGTCAATTTTATTATGATCCGAATGATGAATGTCCGTTGGTGTAGATTTGGAGAATGATAGATGAGTTAGTTGATTATAAATCAACATGATTTTATCTAGATCATGAATAAAAGCCGGCGTATTTTTCAATGTACAATATCTTGAAATTAAAAGTCGAATAGTTCTTATCAATCGTTCGACCAATGCAGACTTTATAGGACTCTGACTATGGTGGAGCAGTGTACTATATTTGTCTAGTACTTTTGCAACATGAGAATTAAAAAATTCACTACCATGATTTTTTTGAATTTATTTATATGAATATTGTCAGAGAATACTTTGCAAGTACTGAACACCTTCAACGCCTTTCTTTGATTGCGATGGAATTGCACGTTAATAGCAACTAAAAACACTGAGTTAAAGTAGAATGTACTTGTACGGTATATTGTGACGTCTTTGAAGCTTATCTAGAGTCAGGAGATCTGCTTGCACTATATACAATGGGTAAAAGGCTTTAGTTTTTCGATATTGATTGGCACGAAGTCTATGATTTCTATGCAGAGTGTAACTTGATTCATTTTGTAGATAGTCTTGTACACTTTTAGTGCGAACACCCGTAACTTTGGAAAGAGTTGTGGGGAAACTTAAACTCCCCGCCTCGCCAATATTTTCATAAGTACCTTTTAGAACTTCAGCCATTTTGAACGTAAACACGTTGTGTAACGTTTGCTACCCTTTTGTAAACTGACTCCTGGTGGTGGTGACGTTGACTTGATACGTCTTCGCTTTTGTTTAGCTATCACTGGTGTGCTATTATTTTCCAAACTTGATTTAAAATCTTCTTCTTCTTCTTCAAGTTCATATTTTAATGTTGATGATGATTATTCAAGTTCATTTAATTTTTTTTAGAATTTGTCAATTGCCAATAAGACTTTTGGGGAAGTTTAATGTATTTAGAAAGTTGTATAGACGAGTGTCAAATGATAATAGTCCTTTACGATTTGTAACCATGTCATACATTAAATAACGTAGATTATAGCTCTTGCCTTGAATTATAATCCTTTCCCCATTGCTCTCAACTTGAATTTGACCACTTTCCATGAGATAGGTTAAGAGTCGTTTAATTTGTTCACGATAATAGTGTGGCAATTTAATTACAATATTAAATAAAATAGTATAAAATACCTCAGTATTAAAATGTTTTACACCCGCAGCACGAGCAGCAGACTCTTGAGAAGATGATTCTTTTTTGGGATCAGCAGCAGCAGCAGTGGGCTTTGATCAATAGTGTTTGTCCACTCGGCGAAGTGCATCTTGAAGTAAAATCAGTTTTTTATCATCCTCAATATTTTCATTGTCAAGGAATTTACTCAGATTGTTCTCAAAGTGTTTGACGGGTGAGAGAGCGAGTTCTATTGGAGTCAATTTATAGGGTTTTGCCATCTAGAGAAAACCGTTTACAGGTTCTGCAATTATTGGCAGTAAAATTATGAAAAAGCTACCGCCCGCCTGAAGAAATCGTCTCCTTTTAAAATTCTTTCCTTGCTTTTTAGAGGCAAATGTAAATACAATGGAACGATGTTGCTTTGCCTCTTGCTTAACTACTTCTGGCAGTTGAACATTACCCTCGGTCAAATTTAAACAAAGTTCAGATATTAGATTAATGAAATCATTGTCAATACCGTGTTTGGGTATTGCTTTTCTAAGCGGAGGTTTTGAAGTGCTTAGAACTGAAAACAAGTGTCTATTTTCATGTAGTTTCTTCAGTGTCATGATAGCGACTAATAGGTCTTTTTAGTGTTCACCGGGAGATATACTGTAATTTCGTTGTCGAAAATATCTGTGATTACACGCAGATCCTCGGATGTATTTTGATTAAGGTCCAATAGGATATGGCCGGGGGGTTTATCTAGGTCATTAGAGTATGGTTAGCGTAGAATTCTGAGAGCAACTCGTGAGGTCTGCAGTGTGAGTTCGAGAATCAAGATGGAATCGTGACATATCCAGTTGACGAGATCGTGGGGGTAATACATTTCAAGATTTTACATATTGTTTAACCTATGAAAAAGAGTGTGTAGTGATACTATACTGAAAATCTGTCTAGAGTGAGCGCATAATAAGAACTTATTCAGAGTTTCCTTAGATTTTTATTCAACAGATTCAGCCAGATTATCAATGATCAGCCAAGAGTTTGGTTCAATAATGCTGAAAATATCAAGTCCCTATATGAACTGTATCTGCACCGATCCCATGACAGTAGCAATTGCTTTTATTTTACTGTATGACTCCTGCCAAATACTATAGCAATAGTAGATTTTTTTCGGCTTGTCCGCAAACATTTTATCACAATTATTAATTATTTTAATTATGAGTGTTGTTTTTTCTAAAATCTCATATCCATGCATAAACAATCTGAACGGTGTTTGAAATTGATACCCAGTCCTGTCAATAGTTCAATTGGACAAATACATGCAGACCCTAGTTGTATAGTTGATTAATAATTTCCCTACTACTACTCTGTTATTCAAGAAGAAGAAGACGAAGACAAATGATAATATTTTTTTCTTTTATTATATGAACATAAAAAAAAGTAACAATACATTGAAAAAAAAATACACTTTTTTAAATTTATTCATAATAAAAAATACAACATTTACATGGTGATACAGAGAAAAAACACTTTTTTTTGTTTATTTATAGAGAAAAAAACATTAAATTAGAGAGAGAGCACTTTAAAAAAAAATACACTTTTTTAAAATTTATTTATAATAAAAAAATACAACAACATTTACATAGGTGCACACACAGAGAAAAAACATTTTTTTTTATTTATTTATAGAGAAAAAAACATTAAATTAGAAAGATGGCACTTGAAAAAAAAAAATCTGCTCTAAGTCCAAAAAAAAAGATAACTTTGGTGACGGAGCGCCCCCCGCGCTGGCGGCGGCCGGCCCCCCCCCCCCGGGCCGCGAGCCCCCCCCCCCCCCCCAAAGGCCGCGAGGCCCCCCCCCCAAAAGGTTTTTAGGAAATTATTTACAGGACTTTATTTAAACCGAGACTTTCCCTGTGGGCAATACATTCGATCCGGTCTGAAGTTAAATAGTGTCCAAGGGGGAGGGTGGTCACACCATCTTGACAAACATAGACCTTGTCGGAAATGGTACTCCATGGCTATTTTTTCTACATTTACAGTAAAGTTCCTGTAGTTCAATGAACGAATTGCCAACAATTTGGCTCGTGGAATTGCATTTTCAACAATACAATTCCTATAAATGTTCATGTCGAAATTCTTGTCCACATAGTGCGTGGGTACTCCTTTGCAACGTTTCTTGATTTCCTCGTCGTATGTCTGTATAAAGTACACCTTCGGACCTACAAACATACCACGGGAAATCAAGTCGCTTCCTGTTTCAGATTTAAAAAATAAAATCTGATTGGGCGCCCGACGTTTTACTAGCTCAGGGTAAAGACCACCACACCAAATGGTGTAGTCCATCCGTGAAATGATAATTTCACCCTGCGCCAAATCATCAATTAGATTTGATGTTTTTACTTTGAGCAGTAGAGAATCCGTGTCACCGTAGCAGACCTCTACTTGCCCGTTTTCCGGCCACTGTACCCTAGCCACATTGTAGTAGAATTCCCACATGAGCTTTTTTGAGATCTCCAAGATAGCACTGACTGCAGAAATATTTTTATTCAAGACAATGCGTCTTTTTTTCCTATTCAAACGTACCATGTCCGGGCCAATGATTGTAAAGGAAGTGTAATTGGGATCGGCAATAATTCGAGCAAATTGTTCTGGATCGGTCACAAAGTCACAACGATTCCTATTGCCGACACTCTCACGCATTTGGCCGAAAGCCGAATTCAAAATGAGTTTATAAATTTATTTTTTGGCTTTCGTTACTGCTGCAGAACGTTTGCCGACAAAAGTGTCAGCAAATATTTTCTAATATGGTTTTTGACAAAAATCGAGGGCTCTGTGAACCTTTGTGACTTTGAAACAGTTGTTACACATCCAATTTAACGATACATGATTTACAAACTTGTTTTTTTTTGGCAAATTGTCAGCAATAAGTTTTGTTTTGAAGGGGCCCAATGCAATCCGTCCACCTCGATTAAACGCCTATTGCGAGGACTCAAAGAGTCCTTAGTCACAGGTCTATTGATACATGGAAAAAAAAAATCCTTTACTGAATCGTGAAGCTCGACTTGTTTCTCTCCATCAATTTCAAAAAACCATCCAACCGGTCCATTCTCCTCAACACTGTTAATGTTGGGGAAATGGGGAGCTTGAGGTTCATTGAGCCATTTATAGTCGCCGCATGGTAGTGCATAATGGGACATGGCCGAGGGGTAGAGAGAATTCATATCAAGGAAAACTGCATTCGATTTTGTCCCCATCTTCTCCCCCGTTGGACCGGTTTCCACGAGATGATCTCCGTGAAAACCAAACCCCCCCCCTCATTGACCGCTCTAGGCACAGGTTCTTAGCAATGTGAGTTATTCTCCTAATTTTTCCAAAAGTCATTTCCAGGATAAGGTCAATCAATCTATGAGTCAAAGAAAAATAATAAACAAAATCAAGATTAAATTCCTTATAGATATTATATGAGGCTTTACATGTCATATATACCAGGTTTAACATGTCACTTGTCAAATATAGCGTCCAATGACCAAACCCATAATTAAATAATCTACCAGCACAAACTTTTTTAGAAAATCAGTATGCATCAATGGTACACCTCCGATCAATAAAGCTGTAGAATAATGATTCACTACAAAAGATAGTTTCCTCGGCGACTCTCGACATGGAACAATAATAATCATAAGGATAGATGCCCTTGACCTTTAACAAATCGTATAAATCATTTGGAAATTGTTGCTTGAGAAGGGGGAAAGCATTGCTACCGTCATCGTTTTTCTGCACTTGAATTGATTAACTTAATGATTTGGGGAAAAAACTGTAGGAATCTAAAAAGCGAATTTTATTCGTGTACTCAACGTCGGCTTCAACAAATTTCCACATAAATTCCAAAACAAGCAACTTTTCCGATGATTTAGGTATTATTTTGTACGTAAAGCTGTCTATCACCCATGCATCGTCCACTGTTCCATTTCTTTGAAGATGTGCCAATGCAGGTAGCACATACTTTAGATCGTAGTTAGAGTTATGTATAAAAACCGGTAGAAAAAAGTTGTTGTTTAATTTTTAAATTACACGAATTGTGAGCCCACCCTTGAAAGTTCCTTTTTCCCGTTGAAATAGGGTCAATAAGGTGATTTTGGTCCTGCACCAAGTCTTTTGGGACAAGGGCCCTTCTACACACCCGGAAAATTGTCTCGTTTTTAAGTCCCAGTTACTCTTTATCTGACAATGTCATTGGATAATTGGTATGATTTAATCGTGAAATTGCCTTGTTTGCCGTTTTTATTACAGAAACCAATAACTTTTCCATACTGCCCTCCTTATCCATAGTGAAAAAAACTCTTCCAATTGCATTTTATTGTTAGCGTCGTGACGGGCGTGCGCAGAGGAACACGCAACTAGTTTGTGTTCCTTGACTATATTCGGTCATGATGAGTCCGATACCTCAACCACTCTTGTTTCACAATCTAAAGACATTTTATCAGATTGCAGAAGAAACTTTAGAAAATTTTTAAATTGTAAAATGTCTTTGCCTTCTGCCGGCATTTCAATTCTTTGATTTCCATGAATTTTGCAATGCCCCATGTGATCTGAGAATGTTCGCTCAGATCTAAATGAGGAAAGGCACATGGGGCAATAGAAACATTCTCCAAATTTTCTGCCTTGAGATAGGAGTCGACTTATTGCAGTAACGGGAAAAAAATGACCATAAGAATTTACATCTTTGGGGGGTTCGTAAATAACCCATACCAAATTTTTAACATTTTCCACCGTTGGTGTCCTCACTGAGTACAAAACCCCTTTTTTATTCGGTTTTTTTCCCCCATCTACAAATTCAGTGTCGTACTGGAGACCAACCACCCCCACCCCCACAATTTAAATTTCTTTCTAGAACATGGTTATGTCTTCTAATAAACACGGATAGAGTAACACAAAAAAAAAAACAATTAATTTGAGAACATTTTTCACACCGTTACGTGCAAGTTCGTCGAGATTTTTCATTGTTGAATCATTTTGTAATGTTTAATGAGCTTCCGCTAAAGACGCGAACTTAAAACATTGCAGTCCCGTGTCAAAATTGAAACCCTGAACTCCTTTGGTAGCCGACAAATCTGGGTGGCATTTTATTCCTCAAGTAACCCCCACCCCCATTCAAATAAAGATTTTTTATAATCTACTGAGATTCAGATCCATGCGTTCAATGTATAAAATTGTGGACCCACTCCCCCTCTCATTAAATGTATCAAAAGTTGAATTTAGTTTTTATACCCATTTTAAAATGTTTTATAAAAATTCGTTTATGCGTGTTTAGAATGTATGTTGGCCTTTAGAAAAATGAAAATAAAACACGTCCCCAGATGTCAACTTTTTTAAATAAACTTTTTGATTCACTGATGCTTTAATTCCCTCCCGACATCCCCATGTCTGAATCTGAACATCAATAAGTGCTCGAATTCTGTCGATATAACTATGGAGAACTTTCACGGGGTCATTTAAAATAATGCTCGCGTTTTCCTCGGGAAGGCTAAAATCTACCCTGTATGTTTGCAAATGGCTTAGAGCAGATTCTAACAAATAAAAATCAGGCAATTCCAGGGACATTGCACTATTTTCATGTCCCGTCCCTGTTTGTTCAGGACTCAATTCACTAATTGTAAAGTTCTCATTAAAAACATCCTCGGAAGTATTAGGGCCAACAATTTGAATAAGACTGTCTATTTCTTCAGCTGTAAATTGAAAATCAAGGGGGATATCAAATGACGTACCTTCACTCACATCTGGTGAGAGGGGGCAATTACACATAATAATTTGAATTCCTGGACCAGGTAAGGCATAATTTTTCCAATCTTCCCCCTGAAACTATAAAATGACTGGATTAAGTTTTTTTTTTGACGAAATTCTTATCAAAATTATAATACACTTTTTTTTTTTTCTTTTTTATCAAGAAATTTTTTTTTTTCGCGGTGCATCCCTCTGGTACCCCCCTGTGGCGCACCATGCAGCACTGTTCTGGCCCACGGCGCATCCCGGCAGCGCGTCTCGGACTTGCGGCGCTTCATGCCGCGCCTCCTACAGCTCCTCCCCACCAACCCCTTCCGGGGAGAACCCATGGGAACCGGGCGCTTCCTTCGAGGTCGGAGAATCGATACCCTTTCGAGTTGGAGGTATTGGACTTCACAACACGGTTCAAATAGAACAGCCTCAAATTCTTTCTCGAAAACACCTAAGTGTTTCAATGAAATGACCAAAAATGGGTTCGCCCAAATAATGTTTCTTGACAACACTGTGATGGCATATTTGAAAATTATTAAAAAACCTTTTTTTCCTGTGCTAATTGCTTATTGAAGATAGACATCCTGTTATTTAAAGCCCACATTGCAAGAAGCACTTGAAATTCGAATTAGACCTGTTGGATGGATTAAAAATTCAAATTTAGTGATGGGAGATCTGATAAGGAGCAGATGCGCGCAAATGGATTAGCGAAATAATAACATTTTAATAATGGTTGCAAACTGTTAAATAGAAAATCGTTTTTTTTTTTTTTCAAATAGTCATTTTTTTTTTAAAATGAATATTTGAATTATTTCACTAGAATGCGTGTTGGTTAGAAGTTAAAAGGTAAGTTGTTTTTTTTATAGAAATGCGTGATAAAAATTCCTTTATATACCGCTAATTTGGTTAATGAAAGAAAATGAAATAGTTTTTAGAAACAAATTTTTAAGTTTTACTCATCAAAAGCAATGTGTCTTAGAAAATTTCGTCTTATTTTTTAAAAAAAAGGAAAAAAAAATATATGCACTTACAAGTTCTGGCTGTACATCAGAAGTCTCTGTTTCGGCTTGAAGAAGAGTGTCCCTCCTATCTTGATCTGTTGAGGTTGAGGCATTATGTGAAGCAGCCCATTCCCTTTTCAACTTCCTTCCAACTTGTATGGAGCTAACACTGGGGTTAGAGGGCTCTGTCACTATAAGCTGGGTGCTCGTTGGATGGTCCAGATCACGTGTAATTCTACCGGCATATTTGATAATTGAAGGTCTTGCAGCTTGCATTAATATACCTTCGCTATATCTTGCTTTCTTTTCAGAAGGGGGGTTATTGCACGTATCCACTTCCTTTAAAAAAAAGGCATAATTTAGCATGTAACAAAAATGCATTTTGGGTTTGGAAAATAATTAAGTTTATGTTAGGCATCTAAAGTAGTGTAAAAAACATCTTGATTTCAAAATCAGGGGTTTTCAATTACTTTTTTGAGCAACTGAATCTTAATTCGACAAACCATCAAAAACGAACATAAATTATAATGTATGTGAGGGGGTTCTCCCCCCTGTCAATACCTCGCTTTTTACGCTACAATTTTTTTTTTAGTGCTTTCAAAAGAGGTATATATTATACTTAAAACACCCTTTGTGATTCTGGGGGGATTTAATCAAATTTTTTATTTATAACTTTGTACGTAATGTGTATGTTATTGATAAAAGAGAGAACACCCCCCCGTCATATATGTAATAAAATAAAAATAATAGAAAAAAAAAACAATAAAAAAACAAGCGACATATTTCAATATTAATCCAAACAATTAAAAACGGAATTTTGATTTTAATAAATGTATCCAAAGAAAGTATTTATAATGCTGATTCTAAATATATAAATTTTATTACGTTTAGTATTACTCATTAAAGGTTACGAGCCTTAGAAAAATTTACCTTATTTTTTTTTTTTTTAAAGAGGGGGTAAACACCCCCGAAAAACGATTTCATGTTCAAGAAAATCACACAGTAAAGTTCCGCAATTCAGAAAACTGTAGGACAAAGCTTTCAAGCCCATATATGTTAAAATCTAGAACTTTGTATTTTTTGCCCTACGACAAATACGTGACTATAGAAGTTAGTTACGTAAGTTAATTTGTAAAGACATCCATTTAGCAAAAGAAAAGTAAACTTTTTATGCAAATAAAAACTGCATTAACTAAAAAACGTCCAGAAACTAAATATAAAAAAAACAAGTTTTTTAAAACTGAAAGTAAGGAGCGATATTAAAATTTAAAACGAACAAAAATTATTCCCTATATGAAAGGGACTGTCCCCTCCTCAACGCCTCGCTATTTACGCTAAAGTTTGACCCTGTCTCACAACTTTATTTGTTTTAAAACAATAAAAAACTTTAGCGTAAAGAGCGAATTCTTATGATTTCAAATATATCAGTTTCATCAAGCATAGCTATACCAGTCAAAAGTTATGCGCCTGAGAAAAATTTGCCTTGTTTTCGAAAAAGGGGGAAACACCCTCTAAA
This sequence comes from Artemia sp. Qi Xiang Cuo, assembly GCF_049724085.1. Lineage (NCBI taxonomy): Eukaryota > Metazoa > Arthropoda > Branchiopoda > Anostraca > Artemiidae > Artemia > Artemia sp. Qi Xiang Cuo. The sequence continues at coordinate 9,283,807 of NC_142798.1, read as the reverse complement.
ACTCATAGAACTTTAATGAAAATCACACCATCAGAGAACCCTACTATAGAAGTTAAAAGCTCAGGTAATATCCATTGTCACAGCTAGGCAATAATCCTAGTGCGGAAATACTCATTGTTACAAATTTAGATTTTTTAGAATGATTTTCAGCTCTTAAACTAAGGTAAGCAACATAGATTCTAAATTGTTTTGGTTCTTCTTCTTCTAAAGACTAAAAGCACCATTAGGCTACTATGATCTAAAATATCACTGAAAAACATTTTCCAGCATTACATGGTAACGAACTATAAGTAAGGAACAAATCAGGTTAATAGTAACCGAAACTCTAAAAGGAAGCTTTTGTAACAATTAATACATTAAAAGAATCAACATTTTATTCTAACCTCAAATTACCGATCGAAAGCTAAGCACTTTTTCAAAAACATCCCTAAAAAAAAGCCACTGATCTTGATAAAAATCGCACCGTAAATTTCAGCCTATAAGAGAACTATGTAGAGGTTTCAGCTCCTAAACAATAGGCTTCTAAGTGCATAAGTACACTTAGTTCTAGAATTTCTTCCTTAACTTAATGACAAGACAATTTCTTTTTATTATAATAATGAGAAAATTTTTAATCACCAGAAATTGCTTAGAATTATCCATTTTCTATGTAAATGTTTACAAAAAATGTCAGTAGTGTTAAGTTGAATAAACTATTCAAAACTGTTGAAGAATCTAATTTGAAACCTGAATATATACAACAAAAAATTGCATAACAGCGAAACAAGACATGCTGGTTTTGGTTTATCACTAAAAAAAAGACATTGAACTTAGAAATCGCGTAAATCTTTTGACAAAGAAAGAGTGTAATGACCAGTAGAATAGAATATCTATCAGAAAAAAACCTGTTTGGTACGGGGGCGTACGCAAAGTATATAGCTTCAAGCAAATTCCATATGATATTTCAAATTGCTATAGCTTCTATAGAATCCAGACGACACTGCGAGGGGATACTCACTCTCTTTGCAAAGGTGTATAGCTTCTATAGAATTCA